>NC_053024.1:725301088-725506063 GCF_003073215.2 Triticum urartu | reverse complement strand
TTTGTAGTGATTTTCAATTTCACGGTCATTTAGTTCTCTAAACAATTAGGTAAATGACCAAAAAACAACAAATGGTGTCAGAACATGTTGGAAATTGATGATGTCGCTTTGAATGCTGCATACTGAACACAAAAGAAGTCCGGAGTTCAAATAAGTTTAAAAAACATTGAAGTGCCCGTGTAACAGATGAGTTCTCATCCGAAACCCTGATACTCCGAAAGAGTTTGTCCAGTTTGTACACGAAGTGCGTCCAGTTTTTGCCGTGACCCTCTCTACTCTTTCGCACATGCTATGCGGGTGAAATGATGATACCATGCCAAGTTTCAACATTATGAGAATTCATTTTGTAGTTATTTTCAATTTCACGGTCATTTAGCTCTCTAAACAACTAGGTAAATGACCGAAAAACAACAATTGATGTCAGAACATGTTGGAAATTGATAACGTCGCTTTGAATGCTGCATACTGAACACAAAAGAAGTCTGGAGTTCAAATAAGTTTAAAAAACATTGAATTGCCCGTGTAACAGATGAGTTCTCGTCCGAAACCCTGATACTCCGAAAGAGTTTGTCCAGTTTGTACACGAAGTGCGTCCAGTTTTTGCCGTGACCATCTCTACTCTTTCGTACATGCTATGCGGGTGAAATGATGATACCATGCCAAGTTTCAACATTTTCAGAATTCATTTTGTAGTGATTTTCAATTTCACGGTCATTTAGCTCTCCAAACAATTAGGTAAATGACCGAAAAACAACAAATGAGGTCAGAACATGTTGGAAATTGATGACGTCGCTTTGAATGCTGCATACTGAACACAAAAGAAGTCTGGAGTTCAAATAAGTTTAAAAAACATTGAAGTGCCCGTGTAACAGATGAGTTCTCGTCCGAAACCCTGATACTCCGAAAGAGTTTGTCCAGTTTGTACACGAAGTGCGTCCAGTTTTTGCCGTGACCCTCTCTAGTTTTCGCACATGCTATGCGGGTGAGAAATGATGATACCATGCCAAGTTTCAACATTTTCAGAATTCATTTTGTAGTGATTTTCAATTTCACGGTCATTTAGTTCTCTAAACAATTAGGTAAATGACCAAAAAACAACAAATGGTGTCAGAACATGTTGGAAATTGATGACGTCGCTTTGAATGCTGCATACTGAACACAAAAGAAGTCCGAAGTTCAAATAAGTTTAAAAAACATTGAATTGCCCGTGTAACAGATGAGTTCTCGTCCGAAACCCTGATACTCCGAAAGAGTTTATCCAGTTTGTACACGAAGTGCGTCCAGTTTTTGCCGTGACCCTCTCTACTCTTTCGCACATGCTATGCGGGTGAAATGATGATACCATGCCAAGTTTCAACATTATGAGAATTCATTTTGTAGTTATTTTCAATTTCACGGTCATTTAGCTCTCTAAACAACTAGGTAAATGACCGAAAAACAACAATTGATGTCAGAACATGTTGGAAATTGATGACGTCCCTTTGAATGCTGCATACTGAACACAAAAGAAGTCCGGAGTTCAAATAAGTTTAAAAAACATTGAAGTGCCCGTGTAACAGATGAGTTCTCGTCCGAAACCCTGATACTCCGAAAGAGTTTGTCCAGTTTGTACACGAAGTGCGTCCAGTTTTTGCCGTGACCATCTCTACTCTTTCGTACATGCTATGCGGGTGAAATGATGATACCATGCCAAGTTTCAACATTTTCAGAATTCATTTTGTAGCGATTTTCAATTTCACGGTCATTTAGCTCTCTAAACAATTAGGTAAATGACCAAAAAACAACAAATGGTGTCAGAACATGTTGGAAATTGATGATGTCGCTTTGAATGCTGCATACTGAACACAAAAGAAGTCCGGAGTTCAAATAAGTTTAAAAAACATTGAAGTGCCCGTGTAACAGATGAGTTCTCGTCCGAAACCCTGATACTCCGAAAGAGTTTGTCCAGTTTGTACACGAAGTGCGTCCAGTTTTTGCCGTGACCCTCTCTACTCTTTCGCACATGCTATACGGGTGAAATGATGATACCATGCCAAGTTTCAACATTTTTAGAATTCATTTTGTAGTGATTTTCAATTTCACGGTCATTTAGCTCTCTAAACAATTCGGTAAATGACCGAAAAACAACAAATGATGTCAGAACATGTTGGAAATTGATGACGTCGCTTTGAATGCTGCATACTGAACACAAAAGAAGTCCGGAGTTCAAATAAGTTTAAAAAACATTGAATTGCCCGTGTAACAGATGAGTTCTCGTCCGAAACCCTGATACTCCGAAAGAGTTTATCCAGTTTGTACATGAAGTGCGTCCAATTTTTGCTGTGACCCTCTCTAGTTTTCGCACATGCTATGCGGGTGAAATTATGATACCATGCCAAGTTTCAACATTTTCAGATTTCATTTTGTAGTGATTTTCAATTTCACGGTCATTTAGCTCTCCAAACAATTAGGTAAATGACCGAAAAACAACAAATGATGTCAGAACATGTTGGAAATTGATGACGTCGCTTTGAATGCTGCATACTGAACACAAAAGAAGTCTGGAGTTCAAATAAGTTTAAAAAACATTGAAGTGTCCGTGTAACAGATGAGTTCTCGTCCGAAACCCTGATACTCCGAAAGAGTTTGTCCAGTTTGTACACGAAGTGCGTCCAGTTTTTGCCGTGACCCTCTCTACTCTTTTGCACATGCTATGCGGGTGAAATGACGATACCATGACAAGTTTCAACATTTTCAGGATTCATTTTGTAGTGATTTTCAATTTCACGGTCATTTAGCTCTCTAAACAATTAGGTAAATGACCGAAAAACAACAAACGATGTCAGAACATGTTGGAAATTGATGACGTCTCTTTGAATGCTGCATACTGAACACAAAAGAAGTCCGGAGTTCAAATAAGTTTAAAAACATTGAAGTGCCCATGTAACAGATGAGTTCTCGTCCGAAACCCTGATACTCCGAAAGAGTTTGTCCAGTTTGTACACGAAGTGCGTCCAGTTTTTGCCGTGACCCTCTCTACTCTTTTGCACATGCTATGCGGGTGAAATGATGATACCATGACAAGTTTCAACATTTTCAGGATTCATTTTGTAGTGATTTTCAATTTCACGGTCATTTAGCTCTCTAAACAATTAGGTAAATGACCGAAAAACAACAAATGATGTCAGAACATGTTGGAAATTGATGATGTCGCTTTGAATGCTGCATACTGAACACAAAAGAAGTCCGGAGTTCAAATAAGTTATTAAAAATAAAAAGAGGTGCAATGGTGGTTAATTTGCTTCAAGCCTTTCGTAATAGTGTAGACTGCACTGCACATTGCTCAGTGCAATCTATGCTATTCCGAAAGGCTTGAAGCTAATCAACATGCAGGTGAGCATTGCGCCTCTTCGTCATTGTCTGTGCACTCACGGCTTATAAACCGCTCATACTGCCTCTCTCTTGGCGAGGTGGGACTAAAAATCAGCTTACTAAGAAAGTCTAGTACTGGTTCATGGCATGAACCGGTACTAAAGGTCTTCGTGGGGGCCCCAGCCTGACCATAGCCTGACACAGCCTCATTAGTACCGGTTCGTGGCGTGAACCGGTACTAAAGGTTGCCCACAAACCAGTACTAATGATGCCTGCCCGCCTAGCCGTTGGAACCGGCACTAATGGTCACATTAGTGCCGGCTCAAATTCAAACCGGCACTAATGTGCTTCACATTTGACCCTTTTTCTACTAGTGAGGTAAGTATTAGAGACTTTTCATTCCAATGTATAAGCATTTAATTTCATTGTTTCATGCTCACATGTCATGCTTCCATTATTTAGATTATTCCTCCTTGGTGTTTTGGAAAGGATGATGGATGGGCGAGTTTGGTGGATAGGTGGATCGGCGAGGATGCGGAGTTTGCTGCCAAGAGCAGCAAGGCCCGGGCTAACCGTGGAAAAGACGGGACGCACGGCCAAGGAAACAGGAACCACTGGGGCTTCAAGGCCATGAAGGTATATCTATATGCATTTTTGTTCTTATTTTTACCGTCATGTTCTTATGTATGGCTAACTTCTGTTTGACGTTGCAGGAGGACAAGTTGAAGAGGCCGCTCTCATACATTGAGTCGTGGAAGCTGGCCCGCGAGCGGAGTGATCGCAAGGCCGGCGAGAGCCAGTACTACAACAAGACCGAGGAGCACCTCGAGTCTTACAAGGAGCAGTTTGAGAAATTGCATCCAGATGCTCCCGACGCCGTCCAGTCTCAGATCGACGACACAGCGGTGGTGGCCATCCAGCCGAAGTTACATGGTCGCTACCCGTGTATCGATTCCTTGATCACTCATTCTGTCTCCTACACACGTCTTCGGGCTACCAATCCGAGCCCGTGTGAGAGTACGGGGCGTTCACAGCCTCTCATAGCCTGCCAGCATGCTATAAGTATTCCCCCCTTATCTTCTTTCTTTTTCACTTTCTCCCTTTATTTTCAGCATTGCCCACTTACAAACAACCTAAATTTTGTAGGCATATAAGGACTTTGTCGAGCACTGGAATCTCAAGGTGCGGGAGTACTTGAAACGAGTAAAGGTAAACGATGAGTACAACCGTCAGTTGATGATGGTTAGTTTTGCCCACTTAGAACCAAGCTAAATTTTGCACTTTTATTTCTTCTTACCTTCGTGTTTGCTTGGTTAACTAACATACAGGCTATGTTGTCGTCTTGGAGTAACCGCGCGGAGCCACCATCAGTCGGACCCGCACCACCACTTCCTGGAGATCCCCCACACGTTCCCACTTCGATGAATGGGTGGCACTAGGCAGTCCGGCTCCGGTTAGTACATTTGCCTAACTATTGACAAACTAGTTCTCGATCGTTCAACACTATCATATCATATTTACCCTTACAATCTCTTCTCAAACATGTAGGGGACCGGTAGCTCGACTCCTGGTTCAGAAAGCCTAGTCACACCGATCTGGCAAGGTGGTCTTGGCGGTGGTGGTCATGGCGGTGGCTTTCTTGAGTTATGTGTTTCGATGATGATGATGTTGAGAATCTTTAGATGATGAACTTTAGTATCTTTAGATGATGAACTTTAGTATCTTTAAATGATGAACTTGAGTATCTCTATGATGATGATGATGATCATGAGTATCTCTATGATGATGATCTATAGATCTGTCTTATTTCTGTGTGTATGTGGATATTGTCATATTTTCTGGTTTTAAATGTTGTCAAATTGAATTGAAAAGGAGAAAACAGAGCAAATATAAAAAAAAGAACAGATCTATGTCGACGGATTTGCCGTCGGCATAGATATGCCCAGGAGCTACCAGAGGCTGCCATGTGGCGCGGGTATGCCGACGAAGCTGTCGGCATATTTCTGCTGCCAGGAGCGCCTAGCGGCTGCCACGTGGCGAGGATATGCCGACGGCTTTGCCGTCGGCATACCCGCGCCACGTGGCAGCCTCTAGTTCGCCAGCGTGTTTGACGGCGCCGTCGGTTGCCGTCAGGTGAGAATCATTGCCGACAGGTTTTCTATGCCGACGGTCTAACACAACTATGCTGACGTGATCTACGCCAACGAAGATATGTCGACGGTGGCCGTCGGCATAGAACTAAGCCGATGGCAAGAGGCCTATGCCGACGACCTGTGGCTGTCGGCTTAGAGGGGCAGTCTGATAGTGTCGGGAGAAAAGATGGAGGGGTTCAAGGCCGTAATGGGGGAGTACCTTGAGGAAGAACTCCGATGGGGGAAGTTGATGCCTCAGTCGATGTGCGCCCCCATCACCGGTGCCTAATAGCATCTCCTACAGTGACTGTAAAAACGTGTGTGGTAAAAGTGAGTTTTAGATGCGCGAGGCGGTTTCGCGCGCTTCAGCGGATGCAGGAAACTCAGGCGCGCGGGAAAGGATCATGCGCGCGGGAAAAAGTGGTCTGGCGCGCGCTAGTTTTGGCATGCGGTGTCCGGCATGCATTATAAAAATTCAATGCCTCCACACGTCCTCCCACCGCTCTGTACCTCGCCGCCGCTCTCTCTCCGCTCTCTCGCCTTGCCGTCGTCGTGCCGTAGGGGAACTTCGGGCTAGCGCGGCGTCCGCGCGCGCCCCTCCCGCGCCTTCTCTGCCTAGATCGGGTCCGGCGAGATGCGTCTAGGCCTCGGCACTTTCGACACCGCCCACGAGGCCGCCCGCGCGTACGACGCAGCGGCGTGGCGCCTCCGGCGGCCTCATTTGGGAGAAAAATTTCCCCGACGTGCCGACGCGGGAGCGGGCGCAGGAACTCGTGCCTCCCTCGCAACTTGTCATCGACGAGGATCGTCGCAACAACCGGAGGTGGTAGCGCCGAGATGGACGAGGAAGCCATGGCGCTGTGGCGCCAACGCTTCCCGCATGACATCATCAACGAGCGCGAGTTCTACGCGCAAAGAAGGGAGGAGAGGAGGACGGAGCGAGCCGCCTATCGCGAGGACAAGCGTACGCGGAAAGCGGCCGCTCAATTCAACATCGACCTAGGAGCATCATCGACCTGGGACTCCGACGACGATCGGTATATTGACATTTGCATTGAGACGTGGGAGGAGGACATCATTGAGTCGGAGTCGGAGTTGGATGAGGAGGACGACAAGGAGTAGCTGAACTATCTTTTTTTATCAATCTATGCTAAACTGTCTATGCTATGAACTATCTATTTATCATTTTTTATTTATCTATCTATGCCTAAGTATCGAGTCGGAGTCAAATGTGTATCGAGTCGGAGTAGAAGAAGAAGACGACAAGTAGTGAAAAATATAACGGTCTCCCGGAGCGACGCGCATGCAATTTTTTGCAGCGGCCGTTGAAGCCAGCGCTCTGCAGTGCGCTAAAACTGACGATTTCGATACTGTAAATACTTTTTTAGCGCGCGGCACATTGCAGGTGTGTTGAAGATACTCTAACATAAATAACTCTCATTTCGAGATGATGCCTATCATCAATTTCTTCATGTTTCTTATCTAGTGCGAACCTAAGAGCATCTCCAGCCATTTGCCCCCCAAGAGGCGTTCAAAATCGCCGCTTGGGGGCGAGCCGGCGCTGAATTCGGCTTGGGTGCGAGTGCGTTCCCAGCCATCGTCCCCCAGTTTCGACGCTTTCAGCCCATTTTCGGCGCTGGATTGGCCCATTTTTTGGCGCAAAACGGCCCACGCTCGCCGTGTTTCGATGCGCATTCAAATAAAATCATCATAGAAGGAATCTAGGCGCGCAAATAAAATCATCATAGAAAATCAAATAGTTTACCACATAGTTCTACAAATGATATAGTTCAAAGAAATGATAAACACTTATATTTCATTGCACGTCGAGCTAGGCATTGCCCTTGAGCCTCCATAGATGCTCCACGAGATCCTGCTGCAGCTGATGATGCACCTGTGGGTCTCGGATCTCCCAACGCATGTTGAGGAAGGTCGTCCATGTTGCAGGGAGCTGGTGATTCACTTCGGCAAGAGGACCCTGCCTGTAATATGGTTCAGTGTCAAACACTGGCTCTTCCTGCTCTCTCTCAATGATCATGTTGTGCAAAATGACACAAAAAGTCATGATCTTCCACATTTGATCTTTCGACCAAGTCTTAGCGGGGTACCAGACAACAGCAAATTGAGATTGGAGCACACCAAATGCTCGCTCGACATCCTTTCTGCAAGCCTCCTGAACCTTCGAAAAGTGGGAATTCTTGCCTCATGGCACATGGCTTGAGATAGTCTTCACAAATGTTGACCATCTCGGATAGATGCCATCTGCTAGGTAGTACCCAGGGCGGTCCTGAGATTTTAGGGGCCCGGGGCGAAACCACAAGTCGGGGCCCCTTACATAAACATTATAGGAATATATATATATCATCGCTTAAATGCCCCCAAAAGCGACAATCTTATCAAATAGTAATGTATACATATTACCTTTCAACCATTTCTAATAATCATTCATAAAATTCACTTATGATGGGGTCCATAGATCCTTCTTATAGTTCTTATTTCTTTTTTTCTCTTCTCACCGAATCCATATATTCTAGTCGACATAATAATACGCACTTCTAAAAACCAAAAATTAAATTACGCCAAAGCTTGAACACTGGAAGCTATGTATCATGCATGTGAATATAAATAAATTACTCAATTAGCAATATAGGCATAGGAAGTAGATAGTCTGATGTTATCTAGGATTGATTGGATCAGCGTTGATCACCTGATCAGGCAATTGCGATGATGTGATTTAGACTGACGTGAGATTGGAGGCGCTTGACAATTTGCATCAATATGTGTGCGTCCATCACCTGGAGACCGGAGAGCGGCGTAGTTCGTCGGGGCGCAGCTTGTGACCTGCGTCTGCAACGTCAGATGTCCGGCTGCCACAATGGCCGTCGTCAGATAGAACTGCGCAGGCCATCACATTTGAAGTCCGGCATCAACGTTGCTCCCCCATCCATCCCCACCGCCGGCTTGCCGCGAGAGGAAGGGAAACAAGGAACGACGGTTGCCTCCGGTTTGTTCGGTTCGGCCATGAGGATGCGAGATCGAGGAATAGATTTTTTTTGGAATAGATCAAGGAATAGATGAATAGGAAACATCATCGCGATTAGAAGGAAATCCGAGCAAGGGCAACGCGTACAGGCTACAGATCGATTGACGAGAAATCAGCGGCTCTGTGGGCTAGCTTTCTGCTGCATCGGAGGAGGACGCGTACAGGCCTTGTGAGCATGCGCTGCCCCTGCATCCCTGGGCCTTGCCTACGTGCATACTACCTGGGTGGGCCCCCCTAGACTTCGGGGGCCCGGGGCGGCCGCCCCCTCTGCACCCCCTCAGGGCCGGCCCTGATAGTACCCCTTATTGTATTGGTGCCCATTGATTTCGAAGTTCACCGGAGGAGAATGGTCCTCAATGAGCTTGGCAAAAACAGGGAAGCACTGCAGCACGTTAATGTCATTGTGAGTTCCTGGCATACCAAAGAAAGCGTGCCAAATCCAGAGGTCCTGTGTGGCCACTGCCTCAAATATCACACTGCAAGCTCCTTTAACACCTTTGTACATCCCCTGCCAAGCAAACAGACAGTTCTTCCATGCCCAATGCATGTAGTCGATGCTTCCAAGCATTTCAGGAAATCCTCTTGCTGCATTCTGTGCCAGAATCCGAACAGTGTCTTCAGCATTGGGTGATTGCAAGTATCTCGGTCCAAACACTGCCACCACATCCCTGCAGAACTTGTAGGTGCACTCAATGATCGTGGACTCGGCCATGCGCCCATAGTCGTCAAGTGAATCACCTGGAGCCTCGTATGCAAGCATTCTCATAGCTGTCGTGCACTTCTGGATTGAGGTGAATCCAAGTGTGCCGGTGCAATCCTTCTTGCACCTGAAGTAGTTGTCGTACTCCCTGAGTTCATTCACAATCCTGAGGAAAAACTTTCGGCCCATCCGATAACGGAGCCGGAAAACTTTGTCGTCGTGCAGTGCAGCGTTGACGAAGTAGTCGGAGTAGAGCATGCAATAGCCTTCGAGTCGATGTCGGTTCTTTGCTTTCCGTCGTCCCGACACCGAGCCCCCTCGCTGTGGCTTTGCATCGCTAGCAAGCAAGCCGGCAAGGGCGGCGAGGACCATGAGATGCTCTTCGTCCTGGGCGGCGGCATCGGCTTCCTCCTCGAGTAGCGCCGCGAGCGCCTCCTCGTCGTCGGAGTCCATCGCCGGGGCAGGCAAAACGTAGAACACCTAGCGGGCGTGGTTGCGCGTGGTGGGCGCAGAGTCGCCGGTGTGCGCCGGAGCGGCGAGCGAAACCCGGGGAAAGGTGGTGGAGGGCGTCTGCGGGGAGAACCTTTCTCTTTTTCCGGCGAGGAATGGACAAGATAGCAGTTGGCGACGCTGGGATCGGCAAGGTGTCGGGGGAAGGCGCGGGGAAAGGGGGCGAATTAGTACGACTTTTCGCCTGACTGTGGGGACTCGAGCGTTTTTCCCTTCCGCCGGTGCCCCCGAGCGCCCCCCAATGCGACGGGTTCGGCTTGGACTCGCCGGATCAAAAAACGGGCCGAGCCCGCGGATTTCGGCGTCTTGGGGGTGCGACTGGGCCATTTCGTCGCCGGCGTTAAAAAAGGCGGCCTAGAGGGCTTGTTGGGGGCGAGGCTGGAGATGGTCTAACACCCTGTCGTGGCCATACAGAAGTGGGGCATCTAGGACCTGGGACCAGACCGATGGACCAGAGAACGGACGTTTGGTGACCGAGGTCACGGGAGCCCGGTTTTTTTGAAAAAATCGTAATTCAAACTTTTTCATTTCACAAAAATCTGAAAAAATTTGTGGAAGTAAACAGCGATGTTATGTGTATGTGTGTAAAATTTTAGAATGAAATACATTGAAATGCGACATGTACAAAAAAGACAAATTCATGCCCTGGAAGGATGAATAGTATCATGTGTTAAAAAGCCACAGATTTGTCTTTTTTGCACAGCCCTCATTTCAATGTATTTTGAACTGAAAATTTACACACATGTGTGTTATGCCTTCATGTATATCTGTATTTTTTTCAGAATTTTTTGAAATGCAAAATTTGAATTTTGATGAAATTTGAATTTTGAATTTGGAGGCCTCATTGGAGCTCGGTCACCACAGGCAATTACCGGATGGACCATCACTATAAAAAACAAACTGTAATAGGAAAAAAACTTGTGTTTTTATTGGAAAGTTGCTTGTCATTCACGGGGGCTAAGCGGACTTTTTTGGTTCTGATATTTTCCACGCACGAGCGATAATGTGTGCATGTACGAAAAATATATAGATGGCAAAAACTAAAGTCCTTTCAGTTTAATTCTGTGAGAGCTTTAAAATAACGTGTGCACAACTTAATGGTCTCACTTTACAGCAGAACATAAAGACACGTCTCTGGCTTCATCAACGCCACATGGCTTGTTGAGTATGGGCCCGTGGTCCTATTCGTCCTCACTCGCCATCAAAATACCCTGCAACATTATTCGTTGCAACCAAAAAATATCAATACATTAAATGTATTGACAAGTTCAACAAGTTGCAAAGATGATAAGGCAATTTTGTTTGCATAAAAAAACCTTTGGGAAACTATTTTTATCAACGAAATTGTTGTGCAGATAAAACTGCACACACCACGTGTAGACGACAGTCATATCCAACGGTTGACCAGTGCTGCTGCAGAGCATCACATGTGTGTGTTTTTTTTTTTGAGAAACACATGGTGTTAACTTAAGCGTCGTCCACAAATCATGTGTGCCGTGTCGTGTGTATAGCAGGGTTCTTTTATGTTTGCATATTTATAAATAAAAATTAGAATAGATTGGAATCCTCCAGTAGTATACCAACCGACACCCATTCCAAATAGTACTTTCTTCAAAATACTTGTCTTCGAAATAAATATATCTAGACTTCATTTTATCTAATTTTTAAAACAAGTATTTTTGGACGAATGAAGTATGAGATAAACTCACCGGATAGAGTCAACAAGCATTAAGTTTTCTACAGGCAACACTAAATTCAGAGCCACTCACCAATCTGATCTGATCGGACGGCCAAGAAAGAGTCACAGAAAACACACAATCCGTGTGCTGCCTTGCGCTGCCTCCTGATTGGGCGAGCTGTGGCCTCCGACAGCGGCACATGCACGCGGACAGCACGAATCTCTGTCACTCGTCTTAAACAGAAAGTAAAAGTATGCCTCACCGGTCCATCCTATTTCCCTTCCACTCCTCCTTCCCCGATCGAGTCACTGCATATATACTATTTCCTCCATTCTAAAATATAGTGTGCTCGCATTTTCTATGATCTAATTTTAATCATAAATTTAACCAATAAGACTAATTGCGACGGGAGAAAAAATTATATAATTGAAAACTTTTTTTAATACGAATTCACTGATATAATTTTTGCTCCCACCGCAAGATTTTGATAGTTAAATTTACGATCAAAGTTAAAACACATGAATAGAGAAAATACTATATTATGGAATGGAGGAAGTACTACGGAGTATATAATATAGCTAGCTGTGCCTAGCTTGACCATATTAGTACATAGAAGAAAGGACAGTTGCTCACCACGTGCGATCCAAACAACTAGAAAAAAAAAAATCAAAAGGAAAGCACGTTCTTGGGTTGGGTTGAGATGGAGATGGGGAAGGAGACGGCGAGGGTGGTGGTGCTGGCCCTGAACGGCGTGCGGCGCGAGGCGGCGGGGGCGGACGTCCACCCGTCCATGACGCTGCTGGAGTTCCTCCGCACCAAGACGCCCGTCCGGGGGCCAAAGATCAGCTGCGGCGAAGGTGAGTTGCTCCATGCATCCATCTCCAAGAGCTTGCTTAGCTTAACCTTTTTTTTTTGCGGGGGAGCTTAGCTTAACTCACTAGTTAGTTTATTTATCGGTCGACCCGAGGATGTGAGCTGAATATATGCGTCGTCTTCGATTTCTGCTAGTGCTTGATTTCATGACCTGGTTTCTTTGATTCAGTTTTTTGCAGTATTTTTTAAAAATAACTTTCGATCTATTCATCAACTGTTGCCACGGGACACCATACCCTACCAACAAGACAAATGTTGCTCCTTCTTCAACCTGTTTTATCTCAAACCAATCCTTTGCTCTAGCTTCAATGCCGTCACTCTACTTCACTCCAGAAAAGTCCAATATGGCAATGATATGTTAGCGTGTACGATGTGTGCCATTTTTGCTTTTTGTACGGATAGCTAATGCTCATGTGTTGGTGTATGTTTCTATGAAAGTTCATATTTTCGATTAACTAGACCATTCAAACGACAGGTTACCCTACCAACAAGACAAATGTTGCTCCTTCTTCAACCTGTTTTATCTCAAACCAATCCTTTGCTCTAGCTTCAATGCCGTCACTCTACTTCACTCCAGAAAAGTCCAATATGGCAATGATATGTTAGCGTGTACGATGTGTGCCATTTTTGCTTTTTGTACGGATAGCTAATGCTCATGTGTTGGTGTATGTTTCTATGAAAGTTCATATTTTCGATTAACTAGACCATTCAAACGACAGGTTACCCTACCAACAAGACAAATGTTGCTCCTTCTTCAACCTGTTTTATCTCAAACCAATCCTTTGCTCTAGCTTCAATGCCGTCACTCTACTTCACTCCAGAAAAGTCCAATATGGCAATGATATGTTAGCGTGTACGATGTGTGCCATTTTTGCTTTTTGTACGGATAGCTAATGCTCATGTGTTGGTGTATGTTTCTATGAAAGTTCATATTTTCGATTAACTAGACCATTCAAACGACAGGTTACCCTACCAACAAGACAAATGTTGCTCCTTCTTCAACCTGTTTTATCTCAAACCAATCCTTTGCTCTAGCTTCAATGCCGTCACTCTACTTCACTCCAGAAAAGTCCAATATGGCAATGATATGTTAGCGTGTACGATGTGTGCCATTTTTGCTTTTTGTACGGATAGCTAATGCTCATGTGTTGGTGTATGTTTCTATGAAAGTTCATATTTTCGATTAACTAGACCATTCAAACGACAGGTTCATGTATTTCCAAACCTGAATTTATTGTGGTAACTCACTCATCAAAGGGAGTGAAGCAAAAGAATACTCAGTTGGGAAGATGAAAACTAAAAGATGGATACATTCGTTCTAGAATCTGATAATAATATAAGAACTGAACATAATTTGGTCGATATATGCTTGCCCACTAAACATAATTTGAACCATAAAGAGACATGTAAAAAATAAACTAAGTGCATATTAGTTGCTAGATTGTTTATATACAACCTAGAGTGAAGTTTTCCGGCCCTGTATTGCGAAATGCCTTTCCCTTCAGAATTTAAATTCGTTCACAAAGTTCTATGTCTTGCTCCCACTCAACTCCCTTCCTAGGAATCACCATGTCCATTTCCCCACACCTAAGTGCCACCTGAAATACAAGAAGATAAAATATGATGACAATCTTTCTCATGCTGGGCTACTTCTCTGTCTCATCCTCATCTGTGCGCTTGCAATAGCTTCCTTTTTATGTATGCATTTCTTCCTAGTCTAGTGAATAGTTGGGAGCTCTTGTTGTTTCCTGCAAGAAATGCTTACATGTGAAGGGCACGCCTTAAATCAAGGAGGACATGTGACAATCGCAACATCCCTGCAACCCACACTAATTAATGTGGATAATTGTGCAATTGAATTTGTTCTGGGCTTCACATCAACCAATGTCTCGGCAGGGGTGAAGGGAATGGGAAAAGTTTAATGTAAACGAAACACAACTCAGAATGAAAAATCAACAACCACCCCATGAATCTAGCTTTGGATTCACCTTATTAGCGCTATCACTTTGTCATTTCTGTTTATGGGGCTCAAGAAGTTTTAAGACCAGGGATACTCCGCTCAAAGAACATCTCAAGTATATGTATATACAAGAACTACATCATGCTATATTATTGTTCCCCAAAAATAATAAGGAATAAAGTAATAAAAAAGCTAAGCTTAGATTCATGGCTCCAACTTTATCCAAAACATCTCAAGTATATGTATATACAAGAACTACATGCCATCATATGTGGTACTATATAGAAAAATGACCTTCAGTCTCAAGTAGTATGAGCTAGCAACTCCGTCTTTCCCTCTCTCTAGTTCTAAACACTAGTGCAGAACCGGGCTATAGCACCAGTTCGTAAGGCCTTTTAGTGCCAGTTCGGTAACCGGCACTAAAGTGTGGGGACTAAAGGTCCCCCTCCCTTTAGTACCGGTTCCGCACGAATCGACGTTAAAGGGCAACCACGTGGCACGAGCCAGCTCCGGCGGCGTGTAGGACATTAGTACCGGTTGATAACACCAACCGATACTAAATGTTCGGATGTGTTTTGATTTTATTTTTTCTTTTTACTTTAATTTTGTGTTTTCAATTTAATTTAGTGATTGTTTTACATTATAATGAGTTGTTAAGTCATTAGGTGAAACTACCGCAGATTAGTTTGACTGGATGCATGTGGATCCTAGCTAAGTCATCAAGTATATGCCATATCCATATTATACTTGATCACCTAATTAAGTGACTGAGGTAATATGAATATGGCATATACTTGATCACTTAGCTAGAATCCATCCAGTTGAAACTAATCTGCGTTTTCTTTCATAAATGATATAATAACTCATCATCGTCATATTAATATAAAAACTCTTGCATCATATATATCATCACAAACAACAGTTTTCATAGCTAGCTAAAAATCATTATATATAGTCGTCTCATTACCACTACTTAATCATCATATAGTCATTACTGTTATCTAATCACCACCAACACTAGCTTAAAGAAGAAACATTCATTATAATGATATTATAAGCGTTCATAACACCACAAAAGCAAATCACACTTTAAGATTAAGTTCAGGACGAAGAAGAACACGGACATGAAAGGACAAGTACTAAGAGCATGAACTAGCTAATCACTCCTGCTGCTCTCTCTCAGGTAAAATAACATAGAACATGTATAGCTTTCCTGATTCATCATATTGGAGCATGCAGATGAACCTGTCTCCTAATCGTGGGTTGCGCTTCTGATTGCTGCCCCCTAGTACTTCTATGCGATCGTTCACAATTTTGCTCCAGTCTTTTACTATTAAGCATTCCTCGCTATTAGAAATCCTCAATGCACTAAATGAATTGTAGGATATCTTGGCCGTAAGCTAACAATATTCATGATACCTTTAGTCTCGATCCAATCAGGCACAACATTTATCGGGAGTCCCTGTTGAAGAACATCATATAGTAACATACTTAGCAAAATAAAGTTTAGCTTAAAAATAATAATGTATGCAAAAGAAGCACTGAGGAGAAATAGTAGAAATCTTACCATCTTTCCTAAATATATGTGACCGTAGTTCAGTACGAACAATATTGGTCGCATATTTTGAGTACTAACATTTCTAAGTGCATTCAAAAAAATTGTCTTGACAGCAACAAGATCCTCAATCCATGAAACATAATGACTTGTCTCCTCGCAGTTTAGTTCAGCCCCGGGACAGTGGACGGTCCTGTCTATCAAACGCCGGACATGTTTGCTAAATTGGAAATAAGTTGTCAATAAAAATTACTTGTCAACTATTTTTGAATAAAAAATATCGAAGATATAAATATGGTTGAGAAACTCACATAATGGTAGAACTGGAGGTGTCGGCACATCGACCTAGATGTCTCTATTACCTTCAATATTATCTTCCGGACGAATATCAAAGGTGATAACCATATCATGCTCAAATGCATAAGCCTTGCATAGTGCTTGCCAAGTTTTGCATTCAAAATAGGTGTATGTGTCTGCATTGCATAGTATTTTTTTAATATTTAGCTAATTCATCTAACAATTGACATGACTATTTAACAACTTTTCTATCTGATTCATCTAACATTAATTAACATTCTAACATTTTTATCTACGTAATTCATCTAACATTAATCTAAACAACAGAAAAAGAAAATAAGTAAAAAAAATATGTGTGTTTGTGTGTGTGTGTGTCTGTATGTGTGTGTACGAGCGTTGGGCGACGGCCTACGGGCGCCGGCGCGAGATGGCGACGCGACGGGGACGGCGACGACTGGCGGCGGGGGCGACGACGCGATCGAGATGGCGACATAGTACGGGGCGGCGGCGGGGGCGACGGGGACGACGGCGCGCGGCAGGGACGACGGCGCGCGGCGGGGACGGCGACGACGGGCGGAGGGGGCGACGGCGCGCGGCGGTGGCGGCGAGGGCGGCACGCGATGGACGACGGCGGCGACGATATCGGGCGATTTCGTTGGATAGAAGACGGACGACGGATGAAAACTGAATTTTTCGTAAGTGTCATATATATAGGAGGGACCTTTAGTACCGGTTGGAGCCACCAACCGGTACTAAAGGCCAATTTTGTCCAGGTCAAGCGGCGGGAAGCGGACCCCTTTAGTACCGGTTTGTGGCTCCAACCGGTACTAAAGGCCCCCATTAGTACCGGTTGGAGCCACGAACCGGTACTAAAGGGGTTGCGCTGCCAACCGCGGTACACAATGTTTTAGTCCCACCTCGCCGAGCGAAGGGCAGCCGCACTGATTTATAAAACCCAGCCGTGGCTGCTCCTTCGAACTCCTCTATATAGCAGGCCTCTGAGCCTAACTATGGCGCGCTGTCCTGTGAGTCTGTCGGACCTTCTGACCTGAAGTTGCACACCCTAGGTCTGGCAGGCCCACTGGGCAGCGCCCCAACAATTTTTTTGTAGTTTTTCTTTTCTGCATTATTTATTTTCTTCTATTTATTTTTGAGTAATTTTTTATATAGTTTTTTTTCTACATTATTTATTTTCTTTTATTTATTTTTGAGTAAATTTTTTATATAGTTTTTTTCTTTTCTGCTTTATTTATTTTCTTCTATTTATTTCTAAGTAATTTTTTATATAGTTTTTTTCTTTTCTGCTTTATTTATTTTCTTCTATTTATTTCTGAGTACTTTTTTCTGCATTATTTATTTTTGAGTAATTTTTTTATATAGTTTTTGTCTTTTCTGCTTTATTTATTATCATCTATTTATTTCTAAGTAGTTTTTTGTTTTGTATTTAGTTTCTTTATGACCCTCTCTACTATTTCGCACATGCTATGCGGGTGAAATGATGATACTATGGCAAGTTTCAATATTTTGAGAGTTCATTTTCTAGTGATTTTTTCAATTTCACGATCATCTAGCTCTCTAAATAAATCGGTAAATAACTGAAAAATAACAAATGATGTCAGAACATGTTGGGAATTGATGACGTCGCTTTGAATGCTGCATACTGAATGCAAAAAAGGGTGGAGTTCAAATAAATTTAAAAAACATTGAAGTGCCCGTGTAACAGATGAGTTCTCGTCCGAAACCCTGATACTCCGAAAGAGATTGTCCAGTTTGTACACGAAGTGCGTCCAGTTTTTGCCGTGACCCTCTCTACTCATTCGCACATGCTATGCGGGTGAAATGACGATACCATGCCAAGTTTCAACATTTTCAGACTTCATTTTGTAGTGATTTTCAATTTCACGATCATTTAGCTGTCTAAGCAAATCGGTAAATGACGGAAAAACAATAAATGATGTCAGAACGTGTTGGAAATTGATGATGTCGCTTTGAATGCTGCATACTGAACGCAAAAAAGTCGGAAGTTCAAATAAGTTTAAAAAACATTGAAGTGCCTGTGTAACAGATGAGTTCTCGTCCGAAACCCTGATACTCCGAAAGAGATTGTCCAGTTTGTACACGAAGTGCGTCCAGTTTTTGCCATGACCCTCTCTACTCTTTCGCACATGCTATGCGGGTGAAATGATGATACCATGCCAAGTTTCAACATTTTCAGACTTCATTTTGTAGTGATTTTCAATTTCATGGTCATTTAGCTCTCTAAACAAATTGGTAAATGACTGAAAAACAACAAATGATGTCAGAACGTGTTGGAAATTGATGACGTCGCTTTGAATGCTGCATATTGAACACAAGAAGTCCAGAGTTCAAATAAGTTACTAAAAATAAAAAAAGAGGTGCAATGCTGCTTAATTAGCTTCAAGCTTTTCGGAATAGTGTAGACTGCACTGCACATAACTCCATGCAATCGATTCTATTTCGAAAGGCTTGAAGCTAAGCAACATGCAGGTGAGCATTGCGCCTCTCCTTCATCGTCTCTGCACTCACGGCTTATAAATCGCTCCTACTGCCTCTCTCTTGGCGAGGTGGGACTAAAAATCAGTTTACTGAAATACTCTATTACCGGTTTATGCCATGAACCGGTACTAAAATGTTCGTGAGGCCCCAGCCTGACCATAGCCCGACACAGCCTCAATAGTACCAGTTTGTGGCATGAACCGACACTAAAGGTTGCCCACGAACCGGTACTAATGATGTCCGCCCGCCTAGCCGTTGGAACCGGCACTAATGGACACATTAGTGTCGGTTCAAATTCAAACCGGCACTAATGTGCTTCACATTTGACCCTTTTTCTACTAGTGAAATATGAACAACAAAGTAATAAAAGGCATGTGATTACTCTGACTCCTCATCTTTACATAGTTCAGAATCCATACATACGATGTATTATTATCCATTGTGCTCAGCTAGCTACAGAATGTACATTCTCCTCAGCCCCTATTACTCATTTTATTTCTGATGATAAGGCACATATATAGCCTTGTGGATAGAAACATAGGGACACCAGCATGCAACATAGTCATTGTTCTAAAAAATTGTGTATGCATGCACACAAAGTCTGTGCAATAAACAAAACTGAGACTCAGTAGGTACTTGAGTATATATATACTTAATCATGTATAGATCCGGTTACACTACAAGTCCTATGTTTAGTGCCTCTTGTAGTACAAAGCATACTAAAAAATAGAAAAGAATACCTCATTAGGGTGCAACATTTTCATCATTACTTCATGGAGAATGAATTAATGCATACTCCAGTTTACTGAACTGGAAGTGCATGAAGATAAATAAAAACCTACTTTCAAAATACAATATAAATTGACTACTGCAAATAAAGTAGCTAGTAGTAAAAAAATCTTAGTAGTCAAACAAAAAGGTCATATGGTCCCTTAGCAGTTCATATATGATTAAAACTGTAAGAATATTAAATCGAGGCATTGTAATCATGGAGATTATATAGTTCTGCGACAATTCATTTATGATCAAAACTATCTGACAATATTCAAAGAGATTGGTTCACACCAACAAAAGTTAGTCAAAACAATAGCTGGCGGTACACTGGTATGGACCTTAAATGTGAATATGAATATCAAGGAAAAGATGTGCTAAAAAATCTTAACTAAAAACATAGATACCTAATTAAGGTGCAACATTTTTGTCATTCTTCATGGAGAATGAATTACCATACTCCAGTTTACTGAACTGCAAGTGCATGCTCATAAATATAAATCTACTTGTTTTAGAAAATAAATATAAATCGAGTGCTTGAAGTAAAATAGCTAGTAAAAAAACATAGCAGTAAAACAGAAAGGTGGTATGGTTCCTTAGCAGTTCATATATGATTAAAACTGTAAGAATATTAAATGGAGGTATTTTTTCGAAACCATGCAGGAGAAGTGCATTTTATCATTATAGAAGAAATAATAGTATCTAATCTCAGAGTACAAAGCTCAAAAGAAAAGAACGACCTCATCACAACCTACATAGGAAAAGAAGGTAACTGCCGAAACACAAACCGTAAACCTTGTCGGACAGGGAGATACAAAGCACAAAGCATCAGCCTTGAACCATTCAAACATCAAGTTGTTACGTTCTTGCTGAAAGGAGCATGCGACCAAGATAGCAGCGAAGGAAAGCTTATTCCTCTTGCCTGAAGCGACCCCATACTTGGTAAAAGATCCACCGTTCGACGAGGAACTGTCGACCTTGAAAATAAATGCTTGACACTCCCAAAACATGTTCTGAAAAATGGGATAAGCTGAGAAGAACAGAGCGGTTATGTTAAACAAACAAGTGTGCAAGAAATTTGGCCCCTACCTTACACCAGTTGTGCGCACCACACTAAATTTATTCGATGTGCGATCCAAATGGGAGGATTTTCCTTCAAAACTCTGTTGTATCGCTCCTTCCAAATCATCCAAACGACCAAGACAATGACAGTGTTTATCATCTTCATCTAATCGTCGAGATTATATAGTTCCACGGCAATTCATTTATGATCAAAGCAATATCACCTATGGTAGGAGTATTTTCAGCAACAACTATGATGTACTACTACTCCTAGTTTCAGTAAACAAACAAGATAGATGCAGCACTAACATGATGTGGGATACTAAGCAAAAGCAAAATATTTGTCAGCGAGAAATATGAAGTTAACTCTGATGTGCTGCTATATCCATCCGTGTAACCTCGTCGTTCTCCACCCCATCCGCCCCGCTCTCCTCCGATTGCTGCCCCTGCGCCTATTCATCACAACAAGAAGACTATTCCACATACAGAATGGCGTAACAAACACAACAAGACTATCAGATTTCAGTTACAGATCAAGCAAAACTCTCACAATGTTTACGAAACTGAAAAGCACAATTTCTCGTGGACTACGTCTCAACAATGACAGATTTACTTTCTTTTTGCAGGAAGTGCCAAAAAAATGTCAAACTTATAGAGAAGTATTAGAAGTCCGTGCTCATACCTCTTCTTTATCCTGGAACTATTATCCCATCTCCATTAGAAGTTGCTGGAAGAATCTGACCAAAAATAATAGTGCACGTCATAACCAATAAATCAAGATCCAGGACAAGTTTTGTATTAGGAATCAGCCCAAGAAGAGAACCGTATACAATTTGAGAGAATATGCATCTGCACTATTAGTGCAGATCATAATTAAGAAATCAAGCTGGAGTTTTTTACTCGAATTCTCCATTAGGAATCAGACCGAGAAGAGAACCGTACAAAATTGTCACACCTACGCCTGTGTCAGCGGGAATAAGTCGCATGGCTCAGAATATCCATGCGAGAGAGCTTTGTGAGCTGGCTAGTGTGTCCTGGGAACCTCACCCCCTCGTTCTCTGAACACTCTCTCCCTCTGAACTCTCTCTCCCTTGTTCTCTGAACCTCACCCCTGCTTCCTCCTCGTATCTCCAATTCCCCATTCGCAAACTGTCATCTATGGTTGTATCTTGGTGATGATGAAATAGATGATTTGGGACATTACAAAAAGTTAAGAGAGGAGAAGGAAGAGAAACTTATGGGTGGTTGTACGTCTTCTATCCCGAATTCCCGATCAGGCCAAAGCTGGCGGCGCCGTGGACTGAGTCGTGGAAGGCCTCAACGACAAGCGGGAAACCCCCAGCCGGTCATATCGACTCTCGAGGTCGTTGTTGAGCAACGACAGGGTGGAGACATTGTGGTGCTCCATGCAGTCCCCGGATGAACTCGTCGAACACCTCTGCCGCTGGCCAACGATGGATCAGCCGGGTCGCTGCGTGCCTGGCGAAGATAAGAAGAGGCGGAGTGGGGACTGGGGAGCTTACCTGCGTTGGAGGTGACCTTGCAGAGGAGTCAGATAAGACAACCACGCAGAGGGGCTTCGCCGATGGGAACATGGACATCACACCGGCCGGTCGCCCGATCGTCGCCCGGGATCTTGGGCTATGGTCAACCTTGACCTCCCGAACTGGAACCTCCGGTATAACCTCATCAACAGAGAAGGGGCCCGCTTCCCATCTCCCGGCGGCTTGATAAAGATGAAGCACGGCGGAGCGGCGACATGGCGTACGCCGCCTCGCGGGACGACGTGCGTATGTGGGCTGTTTTTTTTCCTTTTTCTTTTCTTTTGTTCGAGGAGATCCTTTTTTCACGTATAGGAGCGGAGGGGATCGAAGGAGGGCGAGGGAGGGAACAAGGTTGAACCATCACGTTCGATTCTTCTTTAATACTAGTAGAGATAAAGAACATCAGAAATAAAAAAAATACATCAAGGTCCATAGACGACCTACCGACAACTACTTGCACTGGAGCGAGCCAAAGACGCGCCGCCGTCTTCGTCCCTCCCTCATCAAAGCCGGGCAAACTTTGTTATAGTAGATAGTCGGAAAGTCGTCATGCTAAGATCCCATAGGATCAGCGAACATCCGCCGCCAGTGAAGGGAAGCGTAGAATAGAAAGATCTAATCTGTAGACACAAGAACACAGACGAATGAAGACAAGATCCACATGAATCCACCGAAAACAAATGCCGACCAAATTCCATGAGATCCGTCGAAGACAAATCTTCACATGCCCTCCAACGATGTTAGAAGCACAATCGGAACGGAGACAAGGCGAGGAGAACATTATTCCATCAGCAGAGAGCCGTCGTCGTCTTGCCTCTCTAAGCAAGACATAAACCTTAACAAAACTCAAAAAAATATGAAAAAATGGAGCCCTCTCACCGGCAAAGGCCGCGATCCACTATGAGTCCATACCATAAGACCATAGAAGACGAGGTAGACTGGCGACGGCATCGACGGGAGGCACACGAAATCCTAGCCAAGGGATCCTTTTTTCTTCACCAGTTTTTCGCAAAATCAATGCAGCCTAGTTCTCCCGGTAACACAAAGCACCGCAAGCAAGCTGCTCTTTTTTCATTAGAAAACCTGATAGCGATCTAGTACTAGCTAACTCTATCGTCATGCACCACATGACACATGTGATAAAAAATCTAAACAATTAAAAAAATCTCTCCTCACATGCGCTAGTTTTAAATAGCTCGTTTACGTTTTAAGAAAAACCAGTACTCCCTCCATTCAGGTGGGATCCAGGATTCCAGGTGGGTAGGGCGTCTAAAAATATGCATCATGATCTAGGTGCGTATGGATTAGACTAGAAAGTATTAATTGGCACGTGTTTATATGCGTACTTAATGAACTTTTTGGGACAATGCACTTAACCAACAACCTTTGCACAAGGTTCAAGATGAAATAAAGAGCAATCATATTTATTTTTTTACCATCTATTGAATAGCTTAGATATAACCTATTAGAATAGTTGTATGATAATTTGTTGGTTAATGACATGGACATTTTACCTTGCATGGAGATACAACCTGTTCGAGATGCCTTTTGGCAGCCAACCACCACGCTGGTTGTTTGCATGCAAATGCGTCAATTAAGTGCCGCCATTTGCATGCACTCACTGTTTTTTTTTTTTTTGCGGGTGATGCACTCACTGTTTTGCAACGACTGGTCGCAAGTGCCTCGTTCTCTAGAGTTTGCCCATAAAATTAATTACTGCACACCATGCTAGCTAATATTGGCGACTAATATATTTAGAATTTCTGAATTTCATTAGGTGCCAAATGCACCTGGTCGGAGGGAGTAGCTCATATGTGTGGCAGAGCGTACTCCCTCCGTTTAATTTAGTTTGCGTTTTGGATTTATTCAAAGTCAAACTTTGTAAAAAATTATTAACATCCACTATATAAAATTTATTCTATTAAAACTGTTATAAAGTAGATTTTCATATCATATGCATTAGGTATTATGAATATTGTTTTTTTTCTTATATTCTTGGTCAAAGTTTGAAAAGCTTGACTTTGACTGAAGCCAAAAACGCAAACTAAATTGGTACCGAGGGGGTGTGTGCTAAAAATTGAAATTTAAGGCTTGTTCGGTAGTTGGCTAGCTTCCAGCTTCATTAAATTTTCGTTGGAGCTGGGCCGAACGGGCTGGCTTCGAGAAGCTAGCTTCCCGGATCTGACGAAAATCTACGTACAAAAAACGGGAGCAGCACTTCTGGCGATCCAAGAAAAAGGGAAGCGGGAGTTAGGCGAAATTACATAGGAGTGCCACCGCGAAGTGACTCGAGAGGCACGTACCGGTTCGCTATGTTCTCTCTCCCCTCTTATTACGTCCTCTCGAGGCGACGTGGATAGATCGCTACCTTTTCCTCTGTACTGGGCCAAGCCCAGCCACTCTCCTCATGTGCCCGACTGGGCCTAAGGCCACTTTATGTGTTGAGCCGGCTGGGCTTCGGTCCGCTCATGCAGGTTGGCCTGCCGGCAAGCACCAGAAGCTGGAGTTAGCGAGCCAAACAGTTTCCATCGATCGCGATCCCGTGAAAGAAGCCAACATCAAGAAATAGAAGCTAAGGCCTCCTTTGGTTTGTAGGATTTTTGTATGAATTCTATAGGATAGGATTTGCAAAGAAAAAATTTCTTTGAAGCCCTTTGGTTTGTAGGAATGAATTCCTATTTCTATGTAGGATAAGAATCAATCCTTCATGGTTTGGAGGAAAAAAAACATTAGACTAGACTCAGTGGAAAAAATCCTATCATATACATCAAATGACATCTCTTTCTCTATAGGAATTAACATACATATCATCTCACTTTTTATGATTTTCCTATTCCTATAAAATTCCTATCCTATGAACCAAAGAAGGCCTAAATTTATAGATCCAGTGACAGACCCTTGAGACCAGGGCATAGCGACAGTCACAGAACATAGCGACAGAGCGGACCAAAGCACTGACATGTGGCAGGAGGCCACAGCCCTCGTCTCACCGTTAATTCAATGGAACGACGTTAGATTAGAATACGTGTCAACCTCTGGAGGCGTGCGTTGCTACCCTCCTTTACAGCAGACTATTTTCGTTTTAAATCTACATATATTTGCAGTTTTCTTTTACAGAAACAAACAAAAAATGCTACTAGTTTGCATGCCTTCCTTCTAAAAAATCATCAGACATATGTGATGTTATGTTATATGGTGGAAATCAATTAAGAGCATTAATCATACAAAATATCATGTATCATGTTATACTGAATGCAGAGTGTTAGAATGCCGATTGATTCACTCGTAACTCATCATAAGGCCTTGTACAATGCAAGGTGTTTAGAGAAATAAACCAAGCTTTTTTTAAGCATCGGTGCTTATTTATAAAGGGCAGACGCTTAATTAGGCGTCTCTACTGTAAAAATAGACACTGGTGCTTCAGAAAAATCCGGTTTATTTTTCTATCCGGTTTATTTTTCTAAGCACCTTCCTAAACATCTAGCATTGTACAAGGCCTAAGAGTGGTTGTGTAGCTTGACTAATTTTGAAAGGCATCAAGTTGTGTCACATATTGACCACAAAGGAGCATTGAAATTACGTCAACGAACCTCGAGACAGTAGTTTCTTTGTCATTTATTCCATAGAGTAGCAAGACCATTTAGTCCTACTAATTTTATTTTTTTAGAAAACTTCCGACCTATTTATCTTTAATTATGACAGTACAATAAACACTGGAAATAATAAAAATTACATTTAAATTCATAGACCACCTAGCGACGACTACAAGCACTAAAGCGAGCTGAAGGCGCGCCGCCGTCATCGCCCCTCCATCGCCAGAGTCGGACATAACTTGTTGTAGTAGACAGCCGGGAAGTCGTCGTGCTAAGGCCCCATAGGACCAGCACACCAGAACAGGAACCGCCGCTGACGAAGAATAACGTAGATCGGAAGGATCCAACCCAAAGACACACGAATGTAGACGAACAACGACGAGATCCGAGCAAATCCGTCAAAGATAGATCCGCCGGAGACACATCTTCACACACCCACCAACGATGCTAGACGCACAGCTGGAACGGGGGCTAGACGGGAAGAACTTTATTTCATCTTTAGGGTGCCGCCGCTGTCTCGTCTTCCTGAGCAGGACACAAACCCTAATAAAACAGAAAGAAACAACTATAATCAGAGCCCTCGCGCTGGCCCTTGACAGGATCCACCATGCCCCTATGGCCCTAGGGCCACCGGATACGAGGCGGACCTGTGGCGACGCCGACGAGAGGCAGGAACCCTAGCTTTTTGGAGGAGGAGGAGAAGGAGGAGGATAGTCCTATTAATCAGTGCAACTTGAATTGCATTTTCATCCCACTGTCACTATTATAATAATAGTTCAACTAGAATCAATCAGTGCAAATACCCTATCTTATTACCAAACTAGCACACTGGCTCTCGCAAATGCGAGAGCAACATCTGAGAGTGTCTAATTTTTTTTATGGTGTACATAAACTTATATCGTGTGATTAGAATAATCACGGTTCATAAGCATCTTTCATTTGATATAAATTTATGTTCCCATGGAAAAATAATAATGCATCGGTTACATATGTACCGTTTTGTAGATGGTGATATTTAATAAGCATGTAGAAATTATTTATACTGCTAGGTAGGATATATTTTGTATTTACAAAAAGTTGCATTACTGCAAATATATCGAACTCCAGATCTGGCATCCCTGCCCAACTAAGACGTTGGAGGAGGAAATCATACCTTCCTGCCACAAACCACGAACCCAGATCCACCATCTTCCAGATGTCGCCAATGCAGGCCATAATCTGCATCCGCTCCTGGACTACCTCCCAAACTTCGCACCGGCCTGGAGCAAACGCCGTCGCAACGACGGAGCCCGAGGTCAGAGGTCCACCACAAGGATGCCGCCGCTACCGCACCATCCTTGCTTGAACAGTCTGGTTTTTAAATCCACCCCAAAAATGAATCGCCTCGTTGAGGAAGGATCTGAAAATTTATTAGTCGACGTCATCATCACCATCGCCGAAGCCATGACGATGAACAGCCCAAAAACCCTAAGAAACTAGTGCCTAAAACAATCCACACGCATGGATTCGGTGACTCTCCTCACCATCGACGACCTGCGGAGGGGAGCCGCCGGAGGACGGCGGCGGACGAAGGCGCCCTGGCGGCAGGAGGCGAGATCGCCTTTCTTTCTTTTCCTGTAAAATGTAGTTTGCTAATTTTAATCAACCACGCAGTTACAAACTTTGAAGTATATAGAACAACCGCTGTCGTTTTAGCAGAATCGACGATTACCGGAGTACTCCCTCCGTCTCATAATATAAATATAAGAACGTTTTTTAAGTTATTATAGGATAGAGGGAGTAGATCTTAATCGGCCGGTTTGTGATTCTGATTTACGATGTATATGTCACGTTGCTGCGTGCAGGTGGATGCGGCGCATGCGTGGTGCTCATCTCCAAGTACGACCCGGCCACCGACGAGGTGACCGAGTTCTCGGCCAACTCCTGCCTGACGCTCCTCGGCACACTGAGCCACTGCTCGGTGACCACCAGCGAGGGCATCGGCAACACCCGTGATGGCTACCACCCCGTCCAGCAGCGCCTCTCCGGCTTCCACGCCTCCCAGTGCGGCTTCTGCACCCCCGGCATGTGCATGTCCATCTTCTCCGCGCTCGTCAAGGCAGACAAGCCCGGCCATGCCGCCCCGGCGCCGCCGGCTGGGTTCTCCAGGCTCACCTGCTCGGAGGCCGAGCACGCCGTCTCGGGCAACCTCTGCCGCTGCACCGGCTACCGGCCCATCGTCGACGCCTGCAAGAGCTTCGCCGCGGACGTCGACCTCGAGGATCTCGGCCTCAACTCCTTCTGGAAGAAAGCCGCCGACGACCGTGCCGACGTTGGCAAGCTGCCGCAGTACTCCGCCGGCTCTGTCTGCACATTCCCCGAGTTCCTCAAGGCCGAGATCAAGTCCAACATTGGCAAGCTGCCAGAGCACTCCGCCGGCTCCGTCAGCGACGATGGCTGGTACCACCCCAGGAGCATCCAGGAGCTCGACAACCTCTTTGACGCCAACTGGTTCGATGAAACTGCAGTCAAGATCGTGGCGTCCAACACCGGCGCCGGAGTGTACAAGGAGCAAGACCTCTACGAAAAGTACGTCGACATCAAAGGGATTCCGGAGTTGCTGGTCATCGACAGGAGCAGCAAGGGGGTGGAGATCGGGGCAGCCGTGTCCATCTCCAAAGCAATCGAGGTCTTCTCGGACGGCACTACTCCGGTATTCAGGAAGATCGCCGGCCACCTCGGCAAGGTGGCCTCGCCGTTCGTCCGGAACACGGCGACAATCGGTGGCAACCTTATCATGGCGCAGCGGCTTCGGTTCCCGTCGGACATCGCCACCCTTCTCCTCGCCGCCGCCGCCACGGTCACCATCCACACGGCGTCCAAGACGGTCTGCCTATCGCTGGAGGAGTTCCTGGAGCAGCCTCCCTTTGATGCCAAGACCATTCTGCTCAGCATATTTGTCCCTGATTGGGGTTCAGATAGTGTCATCTTCGAGACCTCCAGAGCAGCCCCGAGGCCGTTCGGCAATGCCGTGTCCTATGTCAACTCTGCATTCCTGGCAAGGACTTCAGGTGATGCAGCATCGGGAGACCTCATCATCCAGGAAATCTGCCTCGCGTTTGGCGCTTACGGCGGCGTCGCCATCCGGGCTCGGAACGTTGAGGAGTTCCTCAAGGGGAAATCAGTGAGTGCACCTGTGGTACTTGAAGCAGTTCAGTTGCTGAAAGAAGTTATCAGACCGTCACAAGACACCACGCACCCTGAGTACAGAGTCAGCTTGGCTGTGGCTTTCTTGTTCAGTCTCCTGTCTTCACTTGGCAAGGACCTCATTGAACCGAGAAAGGCTATTACGAATGGTTCCACCGAGTCCTCGCCGGAGGTTGCCACTGATAATTTACCTATTCGGTCAAGGCAAGAGCTGATTTTCAGCGAGAAATACAAACCAATCGGGAAGCCAATCACGAAAGCTGGGTCAGAGTTACAAGCTTCAGGTATGTATAATCCTATACTTTTAACTTCCAAGTGTTTACTTCAATTACCTTGCACTCTATCTCTTCAATTGTAACCTTATAACTAATGTGCTTCATCCATGAATATATCTCTTCAACATTTTTGTTGGCACCTTTAACTTCTGTCATATTGACATATTCCTTCTTGTCCAGGTGAGGCTGTCTATGTTGATGACATCCCTGCTCCCAAGGATTGCCTATATGGAGCATTTATCTACGGCACACACCCTCATGCTCATATAAAAGGTTTCAACTTCAAACCATCTTTGGCTGCACAAAAGGTCATCACGGTTATCTCCGCAAAGGACATTCCTGTCGGCGGAAAGAATATCGGAACCAGCTACCCGATGCTCGGAGACGAAGCGCTTTTTGGAGATCCGGTTTCTGAATTTGCTGGTCAAACAGTTGGCATTGTGGTACTTGCTTCTTAACGACTTGAACTGAATTTGACAAAAATGAACAACCAGCAGTGCAGTAGTAGTGTTTGTTCACCGAGAACTTATGGTGCAATTTTGTGGCTTTGATGTTCTTCAGATTGCTGAAACGCAGAAGTACGCCTATATGGCGGCGAAGCAAGCTGTGATCGAGTACAGCACCGAGAATCTTGAGCCGCCGATTCTGACAATAGAGGATGCCATTAAACATAACAGCTACTTCCATACTCCCCCATATTTGGCTCCTCAGCCAGTTGGGGACTTTGACAAAGGGATGTCTGAAGCTGATCACAAGATCTTATCAGGAGAGGTAAAAATACTAAAATCTAGGAGGATGTTACATTAATTCTTAGTTTCGGACAAGGCCAAATTTGTGCTCAAACCTAGTATCTTGTTTGTTGATGTACCACAGGTGAAACTTGAATCCCAGTACTACTTCTACATGGAGACCAACACCGCCCTGGCCATCCCGGACGAAGATAACTGTATCACGGTCTACTCGTCAACGCAGACTCCGGAAATCACACAGAATGTCATCGCGGACCTCCTCGGCGTTCCGTACCACAATGTTCGTGTCATCACAAGAAGAGTTGGTGGCGGCTTTGGTGGGAAGGCACAAAAAGGATGCCCTGTAAGTCCACAGACAATTTTTTTTTAGAAAAGGAGGATGACCCCCTCTGCATGAGGATGATGCATGCAACCATACGTCGTCCAACAATCTGCACGAAAGAATGCCGAACTTTCTTTCAGCTTCTGATCTTGGAAGAGGAATAATTGTTTGTGTTCCTCAGGTGGCATGTGCCTGTGCACTTGCAGCGTTCAAGCTGCGGCGCCCTGTCCGGATGTACCTTGACCTGAAGACGGACATGATCATGGCGGGAGGGCGGCACCCGATGAAGGTGAAGTACTCCGTCGGCTTCAAGTCGGACGGCACGCTCACGGCGCTGCACGTTGACCTAGGGATCAACGCCGGTATATCCCCCGACGTGAGCCCGATGCTCCCGGGGTTCATCTTCAGCTCCCTGAAGAAGTACAACTGGGGCGCCCTGGCCTTCGATGTGAAGTTGTGCAAGACCAACGTGTCGTCCAGGTCGGCGATGCGAGGGCCCGGCGAAGTACAGGGCTCCTTCATAGCGGAGGCCATCATCGAGCATGTCGCGTCCGTGCTCGCCGCCGACACCAATGCTGTCCGGAGGAAGAACCTCCACAGCTTCGACAGTCTCACGGCGTTCTACGGGAAGGCCGCGGGGGATGCCGCCACGTACAGCCTCGTCGACTTGTTTGACAAGCTTACCACGTCGCCGGAGTACCGGAGCAGGGCAGCGGAGGTGGAGCGGTTCAACGGCGGGAGCAAGTGGAAGAAGCGCGGCATCTCGTGCGTGCCAATCACGTTCCAGGTGACGCTCCGGCCGTCGCCCGGGAAGGTGTCGATCCTGAACGACGGTTCCATCGTCGTGGAGGTCGGCGGCGTGGAGATCGGGCAGGGGCTGTACACCAAGGTGAAGCAGATGACGGCATTCGGGCTGGCGGAGCTGGACGCCGACGGGGTCCTCCTGGACAAGGTGCGCGTGATCCAGGCCGACTCGCTGAGCATGGTCCAGGGCGGCTTCACCGGCGGGAGCACCACCTCCGAGGTGAGCTGCCAGGCGGTCCTGGAGTCATGCGCCGCACTTGTCGAGCGGCTCAAGCCCATCAAGGAGAGCATCGAGGCCAACTCCGGCGCGCCGGCGCCATGGAGCGCCCTGATCGCCCAGGCGACGATGGAGAGCGTGAACCTGTCGGCGCACGCCTACTGGACGCCCGACCCGGCCTTCGTAAAATACCTCAACTACGGTGCCGGAGTGAGCGAGGTGGAGATCGACGTGCTGACCGGAGCGACGACGATCCTGAGGAGCGACCTGTTGTACGATTGCGGGCACAGCCTGAACCCGGCGGTGGACCTCGGCCAGGTGGAGGGCGCGTTCGTGCAAGGCGTGGGGTTTTTCACCAGCGAGGAGTACGCGAGCAACTCCGACGGGCTGGTGATCAACGACGGCACGTGGACGTACAAGATCCCGACGGTGGACACCATCCCGAGGCAGCTCAACGTGGAGTTCATCAACAGCGCGCGCGAGAAGAGGCGGGTGCTGTCCTCCAAGGCCTCTGGCGAGCCGCCGCTGCTGATGGCGGCGTCGGTGCACTGCGCGATGCGGGAGGCCATCAGGGCGGCCAGGAGGGAGTTCTCGGCCGAGTCGCCGCTGACGTTCCAGATGGACGTGCCGGCCACCATGGCCGACGTCAAGGAGCTCTGCGGCCTCGACGTTGTCGAGAGACACCTCCACACCCTACTGTCCAAGGCCTCGTGATGATGTTCTGTGTACAGTATAAATGAAAGAGCCACATAATAAAGTTATCGACGTGGTTGGTTCAATCGGAGGCGTTCTGAAGGATGGATGTTCCTGCATGCTGGTCGTTACAAGTAGATATGAAATGTTGTAAAGCCAGTCAAGGTGTTTTTTCAAGACAAATGATGATGATGTAATAAGAAGAACAAACAATCGACTTGGTTGTATGTATTCACAAATCAGAGATTCATTTTTGTTTCCAGAATAAATGGGGATGATAAATAGCACCAATATTATGCTCCTTTTACAAATATATCAGTAGTGGTTTCCATTCAGCCATCGATAATGAAGGCATTTCTCTGTGCTGAACATCACGCAAATTTGTGATTGTTAGGAAATTTAATAGCAGCATTATCGGGCTAATTTTGAAATAACATAATATAATCCCTTCATTTTTTTAAATAGATTGCATACTCCCTTCATATTGTTTTTCTATAGCGGATTTAGATTATTTTTTCTATAATAAACTTGGACAGGCTTTACAATGTTTGACTTAGGATAAATCAAATATGCGGTGTATTTCGAGTGACGACTAAGAAATTTTCTGTTATAAGATCATGGGGTAATAACTTAAATTTAGGCAAAATGATAATTTTTAATTTTATTGTTGTGCACTCCATCTACACTACCGGACTAGCCCCCTAGGCCCCTTGCCGTCGGCCTAGACCTATGCCGACGGCCACCGTCGGCATATACCCGTCGGCGTAGATAGCATCAGCGTACTTGTGTCAGACCATCGGCACAGAAAATCAGTCGGTATAGGCATATATGCCGACGGCGTTCGTATGCCCATCGACATAGAAACACCATCGGTGCAGATTACCACCAGACGGCAACAGACGACACCAGCACAAACGCTGGCCAAAACCATGGGTTGCCGCGTGGCTGTGCTATGTCGACGGCCTGGAAATCTATGCCGACGGCCATGCCATCGGCATAGCGCAACCACGTGGCAGCCGCTGGGTGCTCCTGGCGGCAGTGGTGGCCGTCGGCATACCACTGCCACGCGGTAGCCCCTGGTTTCTCCTGGGCATGGCTATGGCGACGGCAAGGCCGTCGGCATAGATATGTTTTGTTTTGTTTTTATTTGCTCTGTTTTGTTCATTTCATTCAATTTCACAGCAAATTCAACACATAAATATGACAGATCACAGCAAGATCATCATCATCTCAAGATCATCATCATCATCATCTAAAGATCATCGTCATCTAAATGTCATCAAGATCATCATCAGCGAAACTTAATGAACACAAGTATGAGACACGGACATCATCATCGTCATCTAAAGAACTGTAAATAAAAACTACGGAACATGAAAAGTATGACACGACATGCACCAACACGGCTATCATTATCGACATCAGCCAAGACTGTCACCGCCAAGACCACCACCGCCAAGACCGCCACTGCCAAGACCACCACTGCCAAGACCGCCACCTCCTTACCAGATCGAAGTGACTGGAGTGGAACCGTCGGTCCCCTACATGTTTGAGAAGAGATTGTAATGGTAAATATGATTTGATAGTGTTGAATGAAGAGATTGTAAGGGAAAATGTACTAACCGGAGTTTCACTGCCTAGTGCCACCCATTCATCGAACGTGGGCACATGTGGGGGTTCTCCAGCAGGTGGTGGTGGGGGTCCCATTTGTGGTGGATCCGTGCGGTTAATCCAAGACGTCAACATAGCCTGGATGTTAGTTAAGCAAGCAAATTAGAAGGTCAGAAGGAATGAAAGTGCAAATTTTAGCTTGGTTTTAAGATGGCAAAACTAACTGTCATCATCTGACGGTTGTAATCATCGTTTGCCTTCACTCGTTGCAAGTACTCCCGCACCTCGAGATTCCTATGCTCGACAAAGGCCTTATATGCCTACAAAATTTAGGTTGTTTCTAAGTGGGCAATGTTAAAAATAAACCGAGAAAGTTAGAGAGAAAGAAGATAAGGGGGAAGTACTTACAGCATGCTGGCGGGCTAAGGGAGGTTGCGAACGCCCAGTTATCGGTGTCAAAACCGGCGGATCTCGGGTAGGGGGTCCCAAACTGTGCGTCTAGGATCGATGGTAACAGGAGACAGGGGACACGATGTTTACCCAGGTTCGGGCCCTCTCTATGGAGGTAATACCCTACTTCCTGCTTGATTGATCTTGATGAATATGAGTGTTACAAGAGTTGATCTACCACGAGATCGTAATGGCTAATCCCTAGAAGTCTAGCCTATGAATATGGTAATGTGTATATGTGGTGTCCTTTCCGGACTACCCCTTTGGTTTATATAGACACCGAGGGGATCTAGGGTTTACATGGAGTCGGTTACATAAAAAGGAATCTTCGGTCGCCAAGCTTGCCTTCCACGCCAAGCAGAGTCCAATCCGGACACGAGTATGGTCTTCGATCTCCACAGCCCATCAGTCCGGCCCATAGATAACAGGCCGGACGCCCGAGGACCCCTAAGTCCAGGACTCCCTCAGTAGCCCCTGAACCTGGCTTCAATGACGAGGAGTCCAACGCGCAGATTTGTCTTCGACATTGCAAGGCGGGTTCCCTCCTTCCGAACTCCAGAATAGTCTTCAGACGAAGTATATCCGAACATGTGTAAATAATGGCAGAGAATATAATACCTCACGAGCCCAACTTGTTGATAACTATTCACAATCTGGCCCCGGACTCTATTCTCCTCATCTCGACATTTATTGTCATGTGTGAGGCCTTACTCCGGACTCCTCCGCACTTTGGTTTGTGGCTCAAGACCTTTAATGTGAGGCCGCAGGTGGCAGAAGAGGAGCAGGCAGAGTGCGGCAGCGTCATAATGGGCAAGCAGGCCGGCGCTGTTTGGCTCGAAAGATCTTTCGCCAAATCTTCCGACCCATGGCAGCAGGGGTGGTTTTATATCAACCAGCCACGAGGCCCCAAGTGGGCGGCAACACCTGCGTTCCGACCCGGCCCTCCAATTCAGCTCGCTTCGTGGGTCAACAAGGGATTGGACTGGGGATTCGCCAATGGAGTGCAGACTCTGCAAAGACACATTCGAAGCCTTACCGAGAAGGGCATCGATCTTGCGAACGTCGTTCAAATAATGCTAGTCCGCCAGATCCTGCCATGTCAGCGGTAGCCTCTTCGTATGTGGGACTTTAACCCAGAAGGGCGGCGGACTCTACATCACTTATTCAGCACTACTCATGAAGGAATGTGGAAATTATATTTTGGGGAACGAGAGCAATGGCCGGACACCACTGAAGACGTTGGCCTTGACTGCAATCATCCGGGCACTTCGGTAAGTATGCGACATCCGAGCATCTTCCATTCAGGTATATATCAATCAAGATACTGAAAAAATCCGTCCCTGTACAGGACTGGATAAATAAAGCGGCGCTAATCTGGTGTCCGACGCCTCTTCCCGAAGGCCCTGCGACCGACCTGCTGACGAGAATGCTGATTCCGACACAGTACCAGGTGGCTGCATTCGGGGAAACCGAAGTCCTTTTGCCCAAGGGCAAGAGTGCAGAGGGGGCCCTCCAGGGCAAGAAGAGGGCTGCCTCCAAAGATCAGGAGGGGAAGCCTTCCAAGAGAGGAAAAATGCCGTCGTCGAGCGGCTTGGGTCGGGTGTGCAAGGCTGTCGTAGAGTTTGATGATGAGGACGAGCCTCGAGGCAGACCTTAAGCGAGGCTGGGGTACTTTAAACGCACCTCATTCTTTTCCTATTAGTGAAGTAATCATCCGATATATGTTCATCCACGCATGTTAATGCCTAGTGCTTCTCAACCGTTCTCCTCCTCCGGAGATCTTCTTCCGGAGATGATGGAGAGTGACACGCTTCCTCCGGCCACATCACCCCACAAGGGAGATGATACCGAGGTATCGTCCTGACGGGCTCCTCCTGAACACCAAGTAGTACAGGAAGTGAAGGACGTGTTACCCGAAGGCGGTGCCTCTATCACTCGAGGTTCCGGGATCAACACCGGCGTCTACGAACCGTACAGTTTGCAGCCGGAGACGACTCTGGAGGCAAGTAAGCAGGTTCCTTCACAGGAGTGTCATACTCCGGCGGCGGTTTCCGAAGACCCAGGAGCGTCGGATATGCTGATGGGCTTGCTACGACGAGCATCCATTTCAGAAGAGCACCGTACCTTGATGGCTACGGTGGTCAAAAGGGTTCTATCCGCGAAGAGTGGATTGAACGAGGCCTTTACGAGCCTTCTGAGAGGTTTTGAGGTTTGTGATGTAGTTTTGTCAATGGAATTTTATTGACAGAATGCACCTGTTGTATATGCAGTAGCCCCCGAGACTCGGATTGTCTTCCGAAGGAAGCGATCGGAGGATCAAAGAGATATGCTCAGGTATTAACCTTGGTTTAATTTGAAATACAGGTTGCTGCCCCTCCTGTGGCTGCCCGGAATACGGAAGTGGCCGCACTCCAGCAAAAGCTAGATATTGTGGAGGATGACATTGCATTGATCAACAGGCATCTTGACGACTCGCAAGGTATGCATTTCGAGCATTCTTTACACCAGTGTGCTTGACGCGGGAAGGTGCTTTATATTAAATGTTCATAAAATGCAGATGGTGCTGCCGCCGTGGAGGCCCTTCAGGCGGAGCTAGTCCGGGCCAGGGAGCGGGTCCGGCTTAGTGATGCTGCTGCTAAAGAGGCATCGGTTGAACTGAAGGCCGAACAAGCTGCGGGATGTCAGGGCGAGGAGAAGGTATCCATGATCACACTCTCTTTGGAGAATGCTACTGGCCGCTGCGAATTTCTTGAGAAGGAGAATGAAGCCTTAACGGCTGACCCGGACAAGGCCCGCCAGGAGGCAAGAGAAGCGCGATCAAAGTCCAGAGCACTCCATGAGGAGGTTCGGCAGACGAAAGAGATAGTGGCTGGAAAGCCCTTTCTGCTACAGACTAAGTTCGGCGACCCGGACTATGCTCAGCTGAACCAAGTGTGGAGTTCTCCGGACGAGTATTTGGACTTGCAAAAGAGTTCTTCCGATGCAACGTGGTATTACCAAGTGCGAGCTGGATATGCAACGGAGAAGCTTTTTTGGTCACAATTTGGTGCGTGTAAGAGCCCGCTGCTGCTCAATGAACAGATGTCCCAATGGGTCGAACTTCATAGGGTATCTGGCGCTGCCATGAAGGATGTTATAATCCGGCTGTGGCCAACTGAGCCTGTGCCGAGTAGCTATTTCGGTTTGGTGCAGAAGCTTGTCGACATGGTTCCGGCGAATCGATGCTGTGAAGCGATCGGCGTGCATTGAAGGTGCACGGATGGCCCTTGCCCGAGTCAAGACATTCTGGGGAAAGATGAAGGCCATCGATGTTGCCACGACGGGTCCACCTGGAGGCAGGGACCGCCCGGAACCGGAGAGCTATTTTGAAGACGTCCTGGAGGCCGCCCGCTTGATAGAGGGTCAGTGCTCGAAAAACATAGTGTTCGAGTGAGGTGTATGATGATTGTAAAAGACAACTTTATGGTTAATCTATTTATGTTTTGCTCGAAAGCTTGAATTCCTCCTTTGCGGTTGTTTTAATATAATATGAAAGTTTTCCAGTCGTCGGCTTCAGCCCCCTCGTAGGAAGTACATGGGTGTTCGGCAAAGCATTTAATCACTCTTTATCCAACGTCTTGGTCCATGAAGGAGGTGATAATGTGGTGAACCAGGAAATCGGACTATAATGCGTTAACACTTTCACTTAACCATAGGAGTTTTATGGTGGGGCTATGACATAGCCCCTGGTGTGTATGCGGCGTGTGGTGCCTTGCATATCTGATCTGAAAAGGATCCTTCGTGTTACACGGAGAATCGCTAAGGATTCCAATAAGTCATCAAGTGGTTGACCAACACTCGCCGCATCATGACAATCAGTTTTCGGCTTTCTCTACTGAGGTGCTCATCCGGTCTAGGCCAGGGCACAATCGCAATAGTTCTCCCTTTACTACCCTAGCCGATAGAGCGGAACGTAGGGTAGCAAACACAAGAGCCGGGCAACCCAACTATTAACCCAAGACAATGATTTGGAGCTGATGCATATAAGGCCAAACTTGCGACGCCGAAGTACGCTATAGAGCTGTTCGGACATTTACTGGCAGCTCATTCGTTCCCATGCTGAGCCCCTGGCAGGGTATGCCGAGGTGTATCTGCCGAGCAGCCATTAAGGCCGTACTTATTGTTGAAATAGTATGAAAGATTGATTTAGATGAGACTTACTGAGAACGGAGCGATGTGCCAATGATAAATTTATGTATATATATATATATAATAATAAAAAGAAAGAAACCATGCACCCGGCTATTTGACATGCTCGGGGTCGGGATCAGAGGAAAAATGGCATATTACAGGCTCGGAATAAAGAGTGTGGTCCACAAAAAGTTATTTTGGACCTCCTGTCGCACGTCTGTGTCGCCCGTCCTCGGGGAGGGGAGTCCTTAATGGAATTAGCCCCTTAGGTGAGCATACGGATCCGAACTTCGATAGAGTCTGTTGTAGATGCTGTCCAGCTGACCACCTGTTCTTTAGGGATGATACCGAAAAAAATAAAGTAAGCAGATAGAAAACGTTACGGGAATGCTTGCAGGGTTGTCCATATTGTGCTTCCACCGATGCCCATGGTATCTTGAGTGCATAGTGATGTGCACGTGGTGCAAATTTTGCCAGTACAGTACGTGGGTGGCGGAAGACGAACGGCTATTCGCGTTCCCGGAGTGGTCGAATGTCGGAGGGAAACTGTTTTTGGCCCCTGGTGTTCTGTTGGCGAGCCGATCCATCGTCTTTATCGCCTGGTGGCCTCCTCCCCTTGTGATCAGCGTTAAGCTTGCTTGCCTGCTTGAAGACCCGACAGTTTCGGTTGGTATGATTAGCTGGCATATCAGGGTGACCGTGAATCTGACAAGGTCGGTCCAGTATCCTGTCAAGGGTGGATGGTCCATCCTCCTTTAGTAGATTCTTCTGTTGACCGGGCTTCGGATTGTGAAATCCGGCGTTCACCGGTGTGTCGCGTATGTTACTACGACTGTTTTGTTTGGTTCGTCGTGGCTTGCCGTTGTCGTCTCGGATTTCGGAGGTGCCCGGGCTGCTGGCGTCGTTGCTTTTATGAGCAAGCAAGTTGTCTTTCCCCGCGCAAAAGCGGGTCATTATAGCAGTAAGGGCTGTGAGGGAGTCCTGGATTAGGATGTATCCGGACAGCCGGATTATATCCTTTGGCCAGACTGTTGGACTATGAAGATACAAGATTGAAGACTTCGTCCCATGTGCGGATGGGACTCTCCTTGGCATGGAAGGCAAGCTTGGCAATACGGATATATATAGATCTCCTTCCTTGTAACCGACTATGTGTAACCCTAGCCCCTCCGGTGTCTATATAAACCGGAGGGTTTAGTTCGTAGGACCAACAACAACAATCATACCATAGGCTAGCTTCTAGGGTTTAGCCTCTTCGATCTCGTGGTAGATCAACTCTTGTAATACTCATATCATCAAGATCAATCAAGCAGGAGTAGAGTTTTACCTCCATCGAGAGGGCCCGAACCTGGGTAAAAACATCGTGTCCCCCGTCTCCTGTTACCATCCGCCTAGACGCACAGTTCCGGACCCCCCACCCGAGATCCACCGGTTTTGACACCGACATTGGTGCTTTCGTTGAGAGTTCCTCTGTGTCGTCATCGTCAGGATTGATGGCTCCTTCGATCATCGATAGCAATGCAGTCCAGGGTGAGACTTTTCTCCCCGGACATATCTTCGTATTCGGCGGCTTCGCACTGCGGGCCAACTCGCTTTGCCATTTGGAGCAAATCGAGAGTTACACCCCTGGCCACCAGGTTAGGTTTGGAAGCTTAAACTACGCGGCCGACATCCGCGGAGACTTGATCTTCGACGGATTCGAGCCCCTGCCGAGTGCGCCGCACGGTCATGATGAGCATGATTTAGCTCTACCATCGGACAGTGTTCAGGAGACCGCACCGGCAACCACTCCGACCCTCAATTCAGAGCCAATTGCGCCATCCATGGACCGGTGGATAGACCCCGCCACGGAGGCCGCATTTTCAGCGGCGACCGAGCCGAGTATCGACCTTACCCTTCACGAGAGCCGTGACGCCAAACTGCCAGATTCTTCCCCGGCCACGAACTCCGAAGCGCCCGCGCCCGTGCCTATCGAATCCGACTGGGCGCCGATCATGGAGTTCACCTCCGCGGATATCTTTCAGCACTCACCCTTCGGCGACATACTGAACTCATTAAGGTCTCTCTCCTTGTCAGGAGAGTCCTGGCCGAACTATGTCCGGCAGGATTGGGATGCGGATGACGAAGAAATTCGCCGCCCACCCACCACCCACTTAGTAGCCACTGTCGACAATTTGACCGACATGCTCGACTTCGACTCCGAAGACATCGACGGTATGGACGACGATGCAGGAGACGAACAAGAACCACTGCCCACAGGGCACTGGACAGCCACCTCATCATATGATATATATATATATATATATATATATATATATATATATATATATATATATATATATATATATATGGTGGACACACCCAAAGAAGGCAATGGCGACGGGACAGCGGAGGATGACCCCTCCAAGAAGCAACCCAAGCGCCGACGTCAGCGGTGCCGCTCTAAGTCTCGCCATGGCAAAAGCGGTGATACCGGCACAGGAGATAATAGCACTCCGGACAGTGCCGAAGATGGCGACAATCCCCTCCAGTAAGATTTAGAGCAGGAGGATGGAGAAGCCAGCCCTCCCGAGAGAGCAGCAGATGGAGAGGCGGAGGATGATAATTACATGCCTCCCTCCGAAGACGAGGGAAGCCTCGACGATGATGAATTTGTCGTGCCTGAGGATCCCGTCGAGCAAGAGCGCTTCAAGCGCCGGCTTATAGCCACGGCAAATAGCCTTAAGAAAAAACAACAACAACTTCGAGCTGATCAAGATTTGCTAGCTGACAGATGGTCTGAAGTCCTTGCGGCCGAGGAATATGAACTCGAACGCCCCTCCAAGAGTTACCCAAAGTGCAGGTTGCTACCCCGACTGGAGGAGGAAGCATTAAAACCTACATCTCCAGCATATGACGCGGCTGATCGGCCACCTCGTGGCAGCGACAGAGAGGCATTTCAGCCAAAAGCTCAGCCCGCACCCTGACGCCACTCAAATAAAAATGTCAAGGCACGGGGAAACACGCTAGACCTGCGAGACGTATTGGAGGACAAAGAAAAACACGCAAGATCGATCTACGGATCACGAGGGCGCGCCACTATGCGAGACGATAACCGTCACGCCGGATACAGTAAAAGTAAATCCGGCCGGGCCGAACACAGCGGACAAGACTCATTTGTGCTGCGTCGCGATATAGCCCAGTACAGAGGCATCGCACACCCCCTATGCTTCACAGAAGAAGTAATGGATCACCAAATCCTAGAGGGTTTCAAACCCATAAATATCGAATCATACGACGGTACAACAAATCCTGCGGTATGGATCGAGGACTTCCTCCTGCACATCCACATGGCCCGCGTTGACGATCTACACGCCATAAAATACCTCCCACTCAAACTCAAAGGACCAGCTCGGCATTGGCTCAACAGCCTGCCAGCAGAATCCATTGGCTGTTGGGAAGATCTAGAAGCCGCATTCCTCGACAACTTCCAGGGCACTTATGTGCGACCACCACATGCCGCTGACTTGAGCCACATAATTCAGCAGCCAGAGGAATCGGCCAGGCAATTTTGGACACGGTTCCTGACAAAGAAAAATCAAATCGTCGACTGTCCGGATGCAGAGGCCCTAGCAGCTTTTAAGCACAACATCCGCGACGAGTGGCTCGCCCGGCACCTTGGCCAGGAAAAGCCGAAATCTATGGCAGCCCTCACGACACTCATGTCCCTCTTTTGCGCGGGAGAGGACAGCTGGCTGGCTCGAAGCAATAACATATCAAAGAACCATGGTACTTCGGATACCAAGGATAGCAATGGCAGGTCACGTCACAACAAACACACGTGCCGCATCAACAGCGACAATACCGAGGATACGACAGTCAATGCCGGATTCAGAGGCTCTAAACCCGGTCAGCGGAAAAAGCCATTCAAAAGAAGCACTCCGGGCCCGTCCAGTTTGGACCGTATACTCGATGCTCGTGTCAAATACACGGCACCACCGACAAGCCAGCCAACCACACCAACAGGGAATGTTGGGTGTTCAAGCAGGCCGGCAAGTTAAATGCCTAAAACAAAGATAAGGGGTTACATAGTGATGACGATGAGGAGCCCCGGCCGCCGAACACTGGAGGACAGAAGAGGTTCCCCCCACAAGTGCGGACGGTGAACATGATATACGCAACCCACATCCCCAAGAGGGAGCAGAAGCGTGCGCTAAGGGACGTATATGCGTTGGAGCCAGTCGCCCCAAAGTTCAACACATGGTCCTCCTGTCCGATCACCTTCAATCGCAGGGACCACCCCACTAGTATCCGTCATGGCGGATTCGCCGCACTGGTCCTAGACCCAATCATCGACGGATTTCACCTCACTCGAGTCCTTATGGACGGCGGCCGCAGCCTGAACCTGCTTTATCAGGACACAGTGCGCAAAATGGGTACAGACCCCTCAAGGATCAAACCCACAAAAACGACCTTCAAAGGCGTCATACCAGGTGTAGAGGCCCATTGCACAGGCTCAGTCACACTGGAAGTGGTCTTCGGATCCCCGGATAACTTCCGAAGCGAGGAGTTAATCTTCAATTTAGTCCCGTTCCGTAGTGGCTATCATGCACTGATCGGGCGAACTGCATTTGCGAGATTCAATGCGGTACCGCATTATGCATACCTCAAGCTCAAGATGCCAGGACCTCGGGGGGTCATCACAGTCAATGGAAACACAGAGCGCTCTCTCCACACGTAGGAGCACACTGCGGCCCTCGCAGCAGAAGCACAAAGCAGCCTCTTCAGGTAATCCACCAGTTCGGTGATTAACACCCGGACACCGTCAAGCGTGCCTGGAGTAATCTGCAATAAGACCGCCTGGCACGTTCTAACCTCGCATAGCAATGCGGCCGCCACCCCAGTCCCATCCAAACGGTGAAATCCGTGCCACGCGTACATAATTATGCTTTGAAAATACCATGGGCATAGGTGGGGGGGGCACGACTACGGCACACTCCAAAATGTGGCTCAACCGCACTAGGGGCTTCCCGCTTTGTTATTTTTTCTCTCTTTCAGGACTTTACTCTCTGGAAACCCTGTCCGGCAGTACGATTGCCGGACACACCATACAACAACCAAGGAGGCAGAAAGCTACATCGCACCATGAAACTCCCAGGTGGTCTATGATAACGAGTGAAATACCTGCTTTAAATACCATTCCTCAACTTGCCCTTGGAGGGGACATGTCAAGTAGTCCTACTTTTTGCTTATCGCACTACTTGTATCATTCTGCTTTGACGCACCTTTTTGAATAAACAATGCATAGCACTAGACTATTACCGCATTCTCTATTCTTTTTATATATATATATATGTTCATTCATGACATTCAGCACCCATACACTCTGGTACGGCCAATACGCCAGGGGCTTAAGCGTACCCCATAATATGGCGTGAGAAGTCCGAACACTTTCGACAGTGCGGCACCCCGAACTTATAGCATTATATGCATCAGCTCCGAATCATGTCTTGGGTCAATAGTTGGGTTTTCCCGGCTCCCATGTTTTGGCACCTTATGTTCTGCTATATCGGCTAAGGTAGCACTGGGAGAACTACTGCGATTGTGCCCCGGTTCATCTGGGCCAGCACCTCAGTAGAGAAAGCTAAAACTGACTGTCATGATAAGGCGAGAGCTGGTCGCTGTTCGAGAGGTCTCGAGTCCCTAAAGACTTATGCGTGTATAGCGCCCCTAATTCGGCCTTCCGAATACTAGGGGCTTCGCCAAAATTTAAAATTGTAGACTTCTATGGCTAAGTGAGAGTGATAAAGCATTATAATCCGATTTCCTTGTTCGTTGTGCTGAGCACCTCCCTCGAAGGACCCAACAATGGGAAAAAGAGTGCTCAGATTTATCCTGAACACCCCAGCACTCGTGGCATGGGGGCAGAAGCCGATGACTGGCCATCTCTTAGATTTGATAAACAGCCGCACAGAAGGTAATATTTTAAATTCAAACAAGCGTTGCATAGAGCACATGAACAAGTTTTCATAATGCAGGATCACACGAGCAAGTTCATTCAAAAATTACATCCTTCGCACACTCGTCCGCCACAAGATGGGCATCCTTCAGGACACCCTCATAATACATTTCAGGGTGGCGATGCTCCTTGCCCTGCGGCGGCCCCTCATTCACCAGCTTCTCGGCGTCCATCTTGGCCCAGTGCACCTTCGCACGGGCAAAAGCCCGGCGTGCACCTTCGATGCAGACGGACCGCTTTATGACTTCCAGCCATGGGCAGGCATCCAAAAGCCGCCTCACCAGGTCGAAGTAGCTGTTGGGAAGGGAGTCGCCAGGCCACATACGGACTATAAGGCCCCTCATGGCTTGTTCGTCCGCCTTGTGCAGCTCGACCAGTTGCTTTAGCTGGTCGCTCACAGGCATCAGGAGTTCGGTTCCAGTATACTGAGACCAGAACAACTTCTCCGTCGAGCATCCCTCCTCGGCCTGGTAGTACTTTGCGGCATCCGACACGCTGCGGGGCAAATCTGCGAATGCTCCTGGAGAGCTCCGGACTCGGGTAAGTAACAAGTAATTTACTTTCACATGCTTGCTTTGCATAATGAATGCCTTACCCGCCGCTATCTTCCTCATCGCCTCAATTTCCTAGAGGGCCTTTTGGGCTTCAGCCTTGGCATGCTTTGTGCTCTCGAGGGCCGTGGAAAGCTCGGACTCTCGCATCTTCGAGTCAAGCTCCAAAGTCTCGTGCTTCTTCACGAGAGCCTGGAGCTCTTGCTGCACCTCGTCCACCCATGCCTCTTGTTTCTCCCGCTCAGTGCTCTCCTCGGCCGCTTTGTTTTCGGTCTCGGACAACGCTCGCTTCTGGGTCACCACTTCGGTCGTGGCCCCTGGCACATCCATGATGATCCTATCATTTTGCAACCACATCATATATATAGTAACACTATTCTAATATTGGGATTAGAATAACTATTTGGATCACAACTCCCCTATATAGTCACGATCGGATACTCCTGAGATCCCGCAGATGCCAAAAGAAGCGAGAACCCATCCCCCACATCCCGCACCACTCACGATCCCCGACCCACCCGTCGTCCCCGCAGGAAACCCCCAATCCACCTACCGCCGGGGACCACCCTACCGTTGCCGCCCTCGACCATAGGCGCCGCCGCCCCCGACCCGAGGCGCCGTTGCCCCGCCAACCCCGGGCGCCGCCACCTCTGGAAACCCCCGTTCGGAAATCACCGCCTCCTACCATGACGCCGCCACCGGCCTCCTCCCGCAGCGCCGTCGCCGGGCCCTCCTGCCGCAGCGCCGCCACCCGTCCCGACCAGGGGCGCCGCCGCTTGCAGGACGGGATCCTCATCACCACGCACACGGATCCTGGTCAGGGCCGGTGAGATCCCCTTGCATGCCTTCTTCTTCTTCGTTATTGAATGATTTTACCGGCACCCCAGTGTGTCGCCGCCCAGCCCTAGCGACATCGCGCACTGCCGTCCTACCTCCGGAGTGTTGCCACTGTCAGGCGCCGTCTTCGCCAAACCACCTACTCATCTCGAACTTCCTCTGGATCCATCCTCGAACTTCTACCAGCAGAGTGCCGCACCGACCATGGATGATGATCTCCCGGATCCCACCGTTGTAGCGGTCCCAATCCCCCTGCGGGGCACGAACGTCGTTCCCCAAGACAGCTTTGACTTCCTCTTGATGCTCCTCCAGAAGGTGACGCTGCGGCAACACACATTGATTTCTCACCTGTCAAAAGAAAAGAACAAGCAAGCACGGGAAGAAGGCAGGAAAATGTAATTCCGAGCTTCAGGAAGAAACAACAGTGATTGAGTGCGGCGCGGGAGTTAGCTAGTCTGTCTCTAATGGTGGTACTAGTAGTATACAGATTCCAACTTTCTATGAGCATCAAAGGATCTGCAGTGTTTATGTGCTGGCTGATGCTTTCTAAGAACTACCCTTTGAGAAAGAAATGGTGCATTGAGAGAAAAGCAAAGTGCAGAGAAGGCAAAATGGTGTCTTGAGAGGAAAGCAAAGTGCAGAGAATGCTCCAAGAACAGAGCTACATGTTCTTTAGTTTCCATCTTTGTGCTCACATCACAAGAGATCAGCTAAAGAAAATAGAGAAAAATCAACACTGCAGATCTTTGTATGTACAGAGAATCATTCTAGAAAGTACATGTAAAAAAGAGCCTCTGTTGTAGTTATAAATGAACATACACTTTACTAAATCCTGTTGGCGAAATCAATCATTGTGAAAAAAGGTAGTGCACCGATCCAAAAATATTTTAGTTTATAAACAATATAACCTAAATTCAAATTATAAAAACACATAGATGATTTATCTTTGTACTAAAAAAATTATTTTTCGATTTACAAAAAAGCCAAAGAAGGTCAAATTAAAACAAGATAGAATAATTCACAACTGTTTTAAAAGAAAAAGGATTTTCCTCATTTCTTAAATAAACTAGAAGTTCAAATTTAAAATAACGGGGCAACTCGATGTTTATTACAACACAAATAACGCTGCCCAGAGTGGCACAAAGATGCATCATCAAGTCCTCTGTGTGCGCTTCCGTGCCATGCCGAAACAACATTGTTGTATAGCTCCTCCTGGATTGTGCTATGTGCAGGTCGAACAAATTGTTCATAGCAAGTCAATTGAAAAACTAGTGGCAGGCTGAAAACAAAAGTTTGCTCGTGTGCTAGTGCCATGGAAAAGTTGGAGCTTTTTTGAGTTTTTCTTTGTGTAATACTATTACATTGAAGTTCAAATTAAAAAAATGATCATTAAAAAATTATAAAAAACATTCCTCGTTTTCCTATACTATTACATTGAAGTTTAAATTAAAAAAATGATCATTTCAAAAATTATAAAAAACATTCCCTGTTTCTAGAAAAAGCATATAGGTTTAAATTAAAAAGATGAAGAAGTTCAATGCTTGTTACAAACCCAAAGAAGGTCGTTAAAAAGAAGCATCTCAAACAAATTTATAAAGAAGACTTTCTCTGTTAAAATAAACCTAGAAGTTCAAATTTAAAAATGGAGCGACTCGATGTCTATCAAAAAGTAGGATTTTTTTGTTACTAAAAAAATAAAACCAGGAAGTCCAAATTAAAAAGATGAAGAAGTTCGATTATTATAGAAAACTCGGATTTTCTTTGTTATTAAAGAATGGAAACAAGATCTACAAAAATTAAATGACAAGAAGTTCAACTTTTAAAAATAGCGCACATCAAAATATCATAAAAAAGATTAAGAAAAAAACCCAGGAAGTCCATATTAAAAATATGGGGAAGTTCGATGATTATATAAAAGTCAGATTTCCGTCATTATTAAAGAATGGAAAACAAGAAGTTCAAAAATAAAATAACAAGAAGTTCAACTTTTAAAAATAGAGCGCTTCAGAATTCATAAAAAAGTATTAAGAAATTCAGATTAATATTCATAAAAAACTCAGATATTTTCATGTAACCAAGAGAAGTTCAGATTGATAACTGCCAGAAGTTCGCGTACTACACGGTGTGCATTTTGTATGAAAAAAAGAATGAAAAAGCAAAGGCTAAATGATTTTTTTTAGAAGTTCAAGTGCTCGGCCCGATAAAGTTCAAAAATTGTTGTGAGAGAGGTTGAACAAAAATATGTGATAGAAGTTCATGGTGAAAACAGCGGGAAGTTCAACTACTACACAGAATGCATTTCAGATAAGAATATAAGAATAGAAAACTAAAAGCTTAAAAGGTTTGTTGCAAGAAGTTCACGTGCTCTGTCCAGGGAAGTTCAAAAATTCTTGCGAGAGAGGTTCACCTTATATTTCCATGTTTGGAAACACAAAAAATATTATTTATTTATTTTTAAAATAATTATCTCAATCCACAAAGAAGTTCAGTTATTATTTGGGAGCAATTTGATTTCAAAAAGAAAATAAAAAATTCAAATTATAAAAATGGAAAAAGTTCATGTACTACATGGTGTGTGTTTAATATGAGAAACATGAATAAAAATGCAAGGTCCAAATTTGTTGTTGTCATAAGTTCAAGTCCTCGGTTGGAGAAAGTTAGAAAAATTATTGTGAGAGAGGTTTGTACAAAAGGAATACCATTTTTGTAACACCGACGAATGGATGAGAAAATTATAAACAAAAATACGTCACAGAAGTTCAACGTGAAAACAGCAGGAAGTTCAACTACTATGCTGAATGAATTTCAGATAAAGAACTTTTAAAATCATCACGGGTATGAAAAAATATTCAACACGGGAAAGTTGCGTGTTTACATCAGCTTTCCATCGGTATATCACTTGCTCAATTCCGGTGAGTGGATGGAGAGCTACGAGCAGTGGACCGAGAGCTACGAGCGAAAAAATCACATGAAAAACAGAGTGAAGTTCAAGTAAACATGCCGAGAAGTTCAGGTTCTTAACACGATGCATTTTCGGCGAATCTGTTTCGCGATAAAGGCAGAACGAATGATCCCGCCGTTTCCGAAATTACTTGAAAACGCCTAGGAATCAGAGAAATCCATCAACATGAAAAAGTTTCGCATTTTCCGTAGCTTTTCAACGGTATATTATTTGCCCCATTCCGATAAAGTTTGTAGAAATTACGGCAAAAAATATGTTTTTAGCCATTTTCAAAACTGACATAAAAACGTAATGAATAAGGAGAAACAATATATACAAAAAAGTTTCGCATTTCTTCAAGCTTTCCAAGGCCATATCATTTGCTGCATTTGGACGTACGGTTAAAAAATTAGCTCGAAAATACGAACTCGGTGGAACTTGTATCGTTTTCTAAATTAATTTTAAACCGTTCAAAATTAGAAAAAACTTTTAACATGAAAAAGTAGCACATTTTCATAAGCTTTCCAACGCCATATTATTTGCCTCAATTGGATTAGCCGTTTAGAAATGACATAAAAAATACGAACTTGGCCGTTCGGTTTGCGAAATTTTATGATTTGCCAAATTACTCTTTAACCGCAGGGAATTAGGGAAAACTTTCAACATGTGGAAGGAACGGTTTTGGAGCAGCTTTCCAATGCCATATTATTTGCCTCATTCCGATAAATGGTTTAAAATATGCGATCGAAAATACGATTCATGTTTTTTGTATGAAGAAAAAACGGTTTTCAAAACTGCTCTTAAACCGCTTAAATTTTGCCAAAAATTGAACTTGAGTCATGATACTGGTGTCCATAGCTTTCCAACGGTATATAACAAGCCCCATTTGGACACCTTTTAGCTGAAGTTCAACCTAGCACACGAGGAAGGTCAGGCGCGTTACTCGGGAAGTTCATGTTGTGATCAGAATATTATTCTGATCCCGTGATCAGAATAGTGTTTATATATATATGTATATATATATATATATATAGACAAGGCAACCACATCTTGTATTACTTACCTTTGTTCTCCTCGAGCTGCCTCTTGGCAAGGCCGAGTTCTTTCTCGGACCGCTCGAGGTTCTGCTTCAGTGCGGCGACCTCCACAGTCAGTGCGGCAGAGGTCAGCAGCGAAGCCTGGATACGCATATAGACATACTTGTATTAGACTCCTGCAGATATTATTTGTTCCTCTATTTGGCTTTTCTTTGTGAACACCAAACAGAGCATCAGGGGCTACTGTCTATGCGGAAATATTTTCCTGTATTTTAAATACTTACCTCAAAGCCTGTTAGAAGGCTGGCACAGGCTTCAGTCAGTCCGCTCTTGGCGGACTGAACCTTCTTGATCACCGCACTCATAATAGTGCGGTGCTCCTCGTCGATGGAGGTGCCGCGAATCGCTCCCAACAGGTTGTCCGGTGCATCTGGATAGACAGAGGTCACCGGCACGGGCGGCTTGCCCCTCTTGGCAGGGGGCCGCCTGCTGGAGTTCAGAACCACTGGAGGTTCCAGCGCGGTGTTCGGCTGAGGGCCGAGCTTGGAGTCCTTGGGAGTCTTGCTCCCTTTGCGCCTGGAGTCCGGAAGGTCGCCTTGAGGCGCCTCCAGGACTACCTCCCCTCGGTTTGGTGCCCCTTGAGGCAATACCTCGACATTGTCCATAGGGCGAGGAGAGGAGGCGGTTGGAAGTGACTCGCTATTCATATTTGACGAGTCCAAGGAACCGTCCGACGAGGATACGTCGATGCGGGCTCGGGGCGGACTGTATTATCATATTTGACGTTAGGAGAAGCAGTGCAATAAAAGTATGCTATGAGTTACTCTGGTATCCGAATACTTATGACTTCGCCAGGGGCTTGGCCCTGAGTAACCACTCATCTTAGCTGTCGGCGGCGGTGGTGGAACAGTCCGGAGGAGGGTCCTTCCCTTCTTGGACCCTCCAGCCTCCCCGGTTGGGGCGACCTTCCTTTTCCTGTCTCCCCCGGCTGGTGGGGGAGAACCGTCATCTTCCTCCTCCTCGTTTTCACGGGAGGAGTGCGTCTCGGAGTTATCGGACAATGAGTCCAATACCACCTGGCGTCAGGAACTCTTTCGGGTTCGCGTGGCCTTCTTCTTGATCTTCTTCTCCGGCACCTCATAAGGAGCTGGAGTCCGCATCTCCGTCAGGAGAGCGTCTGCAGGGTCTTCGGGAAGAGGGCTCGGACAGTCAATCTGCTCCAATGTCTCCACCTAGTCCTGTCAAAGGCATGGGAGCTCAACCCCGCACATGGTTAAACTATGGAAAATAAATACCCTACGAGGTGTACAGAACTTACCGGATTCGCAGGGCGCGTCGCGCTTAGCCCGCGGTCGTCAGTAAGGGGAGGGGGGACCTCGGCGCCCTTGAACAGCACATTCTAGACGTCCTTATGCGTCGTGTCGAAGAGCTCGCGTAGAGTCTGGTGCTGGGCCGGGTCGAACTCCCATAAGTTGAAAGCCCGTCGTTGACACGGGAGGATCCGACGGAAGAGCATGACCTGGACTATGATGACAAGCTTGAGTTTCTTGCCTATCATGTTCCGGATACACTTCTGGAGTCCGTCCAGCTCCACCGATGAGCCCCAGCACAGGCCCTTCTCCTTCCAGGAAGTGAGCCGCGTGGGGATTCCGGATCGAAACTCGGGGGCCGCCATCTAGTTGGTGTCGCGCGGCTCGGTGATGTAGAACCACGCCGATTGCCACCCCTTTATGGTCTCCATGTAGGAGCCCTCGTGCCATGTAACATTGGGCATTTTTCCCACCATGGCTCCGCCGCATTCCGCTTGTTGGCCGCCTACTACCTTCGGTTTGACATTGAAGGTCTTCAGCCACAGGCCGAAGTGGGGCCGGACGCGGAGGAAAGCCTCGCACACGACGATGAACGCCGAGATGTTGAGGATGAAATTCGGAGCTAGATCATGGAAGTCCAGCCCATAATAGAACATAAGGCCACGAACGAATGGATGGAGGGGAAACCCTAGTCCACGGACGAAGTGGGTGAGGAAAACCACCCTTTCGTAAGGTTTCGGGGTAGGGACGATCTGCCCCGCGGCTGGCAGCCGGTGTGCAATATCTGCGGCTAGGTATCCGGCCCCACGCAGCTTTTTGATGTCTCCCTCCATAACGGAGGAGACCATCCACTTGCCTCCCACTCCGAACATGTTTGGAGAGGGTTGAGGAGAAGGATGTGGACTTGGGCGCTGTAGCTCGAGTGCGCGAGAATGGATGAGCAAGGAGGAAGAAGGCGTGGGTAGAAAAAGGTGAACCCTTATCCCTTTCTAAGGGCGGACGAAACTATGCGCCCCCACCAGCCTGGTAAAACTCACTTATCCCCCAAGCGCCGTAATTGATGGCGCGGTTGGGTTACCCACGTCCGTATTGATGGGAAAACCGTAATAAGGGGACACGATCTCTGCTTTGACAAGATGTGCCAAGGAAACTGCCTCGCGAAACACGCTCAGGTTGGTTGTGAAAAATGATTCGAATGGTGACCTGGCTGTGGTGTGATGTCACACTGCAGAATGCGTCGGCAGATTAGATTTCTGAAAATATTATTCTCTCTACAGTTGTATGTGGAACTTGTTTTGCAGAGTCGGACACGATCCTCGTGTTCAAAATCTTCTATGAAGTATTCGGAGGAGGAACTCGCCTTGCAATGCCGAAGACAATCTGCGTGCCAGACTCATCGTCATTGAAGCCTGGTTCAGGGGCTACTGAGGGAGTCCTGGATTAGGGGGTATCCGGACAGACGGATTATATCCTTTGGCCGGACTGTTGGACTATGAAGATACAAGATTGAAGACTTCCTCCCGTGTCCGGATGGGACTCTCCTTGGCGTGGAAGGCAAGCTTGGCAATACGGATATATATAGATCTCCTTCCTTGTAACCGACTCTGTGTAAACCTTGCCCCCTCCGGTGTCTATATAAACCAGAGGGTTTATTCCGTAGGACCAACAACAACAATCATACCATAGGCTAGCTTCTAGGGTTTAGCCTCTTCGATCTCGTGGTAGATCAACTCTTGTAATACTCATATCATCAAGATCAATCAAGAAGGAGTAGGGTTTTACCTCCATCGAGAGGGACCGAACCTGGGTAAAAACATCGTGTCCCCCGTCTCCTGGTACCATCCACCTAGACGCACAGTTCAGGACCCCCTACCCGAGATCCGCCAGTTTTGACACCGACACGCTGCCATGGATTTGGGTCCTTCCTGGCTGAGGTGACGCGCTAGCCATTCATCCCGGACGCTATGTCTGAAGGCCGCAAGGGCTTCTGCGTCTAGACAGTCAATAATTTGGTTCTTTTTGACTAAGAACCTGGTCCAGAGCTCCCTGGCTGACTCACCGGGCTCCTGGACAATGTGACTTAAGTCATCGGCGTATAATGGCCGGACATATGTTCCCTGGAAGTTGTCTCGAAAGGCGTCTTCCAAATCTTCCCAGTTGCCAATGGAATTTTCTGGAAAACTGTTTAGCCAGTACTGAGCTGGCCCTTTAAGCTTGAGAGGTAGGTATTTAATGGCATGGAGGTCGTCTCCATGGGCCATGTGAATATGGAGGAGGTAATCCTCGATCCATACCGCGGGATCTGTTGTTCCATCGTATGTTTCGATGTTGATGGGTTTAAACCCGTCTGGAAATTCGTGCTCCATTACTTTGTTAGTGAAGCAGCGAGGGTGTGCAGCTCCTCTATGTTGGGACACACTATGAAGCACCTCCGGCGGGTTCCGTTTACGGTGTTCGGTCCGGGCATGGTCAGCTTTATGGCGTCCGAATAGGTGACCATCATTGTCGGTCGGGGTATGTGATCTGTGCATCGATCATGTGCGTCCTTCTCTACCCTCCATGTACTGGTTGATATCGCGGGTATTCCCCCGAGCTGTTTTGTTTTGACGGCCGGATGGGTTGGTATGGTGCTCTGCTTGGGCTGTTGTTTTGTCTGGACCGAACTATGGTCGGCCCGCCGCATTGTTTGATGGTGGTATGGGTTCCATCGCCCTGCCATCGTATTGTGGGAGCCACCTATTCTTGGGGTGGCTCTTGACTGGGCTTCTAAGATCGTATTCTTCGGCGGCCAAGACCTCGGTCCATCTATCATTGAGCAAAACTTGGCTTGGTTCAAGCTGCAGCTGCTTCTTTCTTAGGCTCCTTGCAGTGGCTATAAGCCAGCATTTAAAGCGCTCCTGCTCGAGAGGTTCTTTGGGCATGCTAAAATCTTCGTTGCCGAGGATCTCCTCTTCCTCGGAGAGTGAGATATAATTGTTGTCCTCCGAATCCCCATATGTGGTCTGTTCACCAGAGTTGTCTTGCCCGCCTTCCTGTTCATCCTGCTCGGATTCTACCTCCACAGGGTCTTTGTTGTCTGGAGTATCATCTTTTCCGGTGCTGGCAATGTTTTCTCTTGGGCGATGTGACCTATGGTGCCGGTGTCCGGGCTATGTACCAGGCAGTTTATTCACGACCAGATCCTCCTTGTCATCGTCAACAATGCATTAAGGTGTGTCTATCATACACACGTCATACTAGGAAGTGGTCACCCCGTGCCGAACGGGTAGTAAGCTCCGGCCTTGCCCCTCATCGTCGTCCACACCGTCGATGTCTTTGGAGCGGGGGTCGGGTGTGTTGTTTAGGTCTTCAACAGTGGCTACGAAGTGGGCGACGGGTGGGAAACAATATTCTCCATCGTCCGCAGAAAGTTCGAACCGAACATAGTTCGGCGACGGGTCGCTTGCCAGTGATAGGTTTTTTAGCGAGTTTAGTATGTCACCCACGGGTGAGTGTTGGAAGACATCTGCGGCACTGAACTTGAGGATCGATAACCGATCGAGTTCAGTATACATGGGCTCCCAGGGTTCGAAGTTCGACATCGGAGGCGAGTCTGAGGTTCTGTTGATGCGGATACCGCATGAAGTGGAATCTGCATGTGGCTCCAGCGCCGCGGAATCACTAGCCCCCATGATGGGGTCAAGCTTCCCGTCTTCGGGCGACTTGATCTGCTCCAGTTTTAAGGCCAAAGCTGTTACATGAGCTATCTCCTGGATGTGGCCCGATGACAGGTTTAGGCCATGTTCATCGAGGCGATGGGGAGCGGTTGCCGCGGTCTTGAATCCGTTGAAGATCAAATCTCCACGGACATCCGCGATGTAATTCAGGATTTCGAGTCTGACCTGATGGCCAGGGGTGTAGCTGTCGATCTGCTCCAGATGGCCAAACGAGTTGGCCTGCAGTACGAAGCCGCCGAATATGAAGATCTGACCAGGGAGAAAGGTTTCCCCCTGGACAACGTAATTACTGACGATCGAAGGGGCCATCGAGCCTTCTATCGACGGCACAGTGGAACTCTCAATGAAAGCACCAATGTTGGTGTCAAAACCGGCGGATCTCGGGTAGGGGGTCTGCTACATCTTGAGCTTGCGTTGGTTTTCCCCGAAGAGGAAGGGATGATGCAGCAGAGTAGCATAAGTATTTCCGTCAGTTTTTGACAACCAAGGTATCAATCTAGTAGGAGGCCATGCTCAAGTCCCTCGTACCTGCACAAAATGATAGCTACTAGAAACCAACGCGATAGGGGTTGTCAAGCCCTTCACGGTCATTTACGAGAGTGAGATCTGATAGATAGAATATTTTTGGTATAAAGATGCAAAGTAAAAAAGTAAAGGCAAAGTAAATAGCAAAACAATATTAAAGTGATGGAGATTGATATGATGAGAATAGACCCGGGGGCCATAGGTTTCACTAGTGGCTTCTCTCAAGAGCATAAGTATTCTACGGTGGGTGAACGAATTACTGTTGAGCAATTGACAGAATTGAGCATAGTTATGAGAATATCTAGGCATGATCATGTATATAGGCATCACGTCCGTGACAAGTAGACCGAAATGATTCTGCATCTACTAATATTACTCCACTCATCGACCGCTATCCAGCATGCATCTAGAGTATTAAGTTAAAAACAGAGTAACGCCTTAAGCAAGATGACATGATGTAGAGAGATAAATTCATGCAATATGAAATAAACCCCATCTTGTTATCCTCGATGGCAACGATACAATACGTGCCTTGCCGCCCCTTCTGTCACTGGGTAAGGACACTGCAAGATCGAACCCAAAGCTAAGCACTTCTCCCATGGCAAGAACTACCAATCTAGTTGGCCAAACCAAACGGATAATTCGAAGAGACTTGCAAAGATAACCAATCATGCATAAAAGAATTCAGAGAAGATTCAAATATTATTCATAGATAGACTTGATCATAAACCCACAATTCATCGGTCTCAACAAACACACCGCAAAAAGAAGATTACATCGAATAGATATCCACGAGAGAGGGGGAGAACTTTGTATTGAGATTGAAAGAGAGAGAAGAAGCCATCTAGCTACTAACTATGGACCCGAAGGTCTGAGGTAAACTACTCACACTTCATCGAAGAGGCTATGGTGATGTAGAAGCTCTCCGTGATGACATCCCTCTTCGGGCGGAGCTCTGGAACAGGCCCCAAGATGGGATCTCGTGGATACAGAAAGTTGCGGCGGTGGAATTAGGTTTTTCGGCTCCTCATCTGAACGTTTGGGGGTACGTGTGTATATATAGGAGGAAGAAGTAAGCCAGAGGAGCAATGAGGGGCCCACGAGGCAGGGGGCGCGCCCTAGGGGGGGGCACCCCCACCCTCGTGACCGCCTCTTTTGTTCCTTGGAGCAGGGTCCAAGTCTCCTGGATCACGTTCGGTGAGAAAATCACGTTCCCGAAGATTTTATTCCGTTTGGACTCTGTTTGATATTCTGTTTCTCCGAAACACTGAAATAGGCAAAAAAACAGCAATTCTGGGCTAGGCCTCCGGTTAATAGGTTAGTCCCAATAATAATATAAAAGTGGAAAATAAAGCCCAATATAGTCCAAAACAGTAGATAATATATCATGGAGCAATCAAAAATTATAGATACGTTGGAGACGTATCAGGCATCCTCAAGCTTAATTCTTGCTCGTCCTCGAGTAGGTAAATGATAAAAAGAGAATTTTTGATGCGGAGTGCTCCTTGGCATAATTTCAATGCAAATCTTCTTAATTGTAGTATGAATATTCAGATTAGAAAGATTCAAGACAAATTTTTATATTGACATAAGAAATAATAATACTTCAAGCATACTAACAATGCAATTATGTCTTCTCAAAATAACATGGCCAAAGAAAGTTATCCCTACAAAATCATATAGTCTGGCTATGCTCCATCTTCCCCACACAAAGTATTTAAATCATGCACAACCCCGATGACAAGCCAAGCAATTGTTTCATACTCTAACTTTTTCAAAACTTTTTCAATCTTCACGCAATACATGAGCGTGAGCCATGGATATAGCACTATGGGTGGAATAGAATGGTGGTTGTGGAGAAGACAAAAAGAGAGAAGATAGTCTCCCATCAACTAGGCATAACGACGGGCTATGGAGATGCCCATCAATGGATATCAATGTGAGTGAGTAGGGATTGCCATGCGACGGATGCACTAGAGCTATAAATGAATGAAAGCTCAACAAAAGAAACTACTGGGTGTGCATCCAACTTGCTTACTCACGAAGACCTAGGGAAATTTGAGGAAGCCCATCATTGGAATATACAAGCCAAGTTCTATAATGTAAAATTCCCACTAGTATATGAAAGTGACAACATATGAGACTCTCTATATGAAGAACATGGTGCTACTTTGAAGCACAATACATGAGACTCGCTATATCAAGGTGCTACTTTGAAGCACAAGTGTGGAAAAAGAGATAGTAGCATTGCCCCTTTTTATTATTTAATTTATTTTTTATTATTTTGGGCCTTCTTTTTTTTCTTTGGCCTTTCTCTTTTTTTATTGGGACAATGCTCTATTGAATGATGATCATCACACTTCTATTTATTTACAACTCAATGATTTTAACTCGATACTTAGAACAAAGTATGACTCTATATGAATGCCTCCGGCGATGTACCGGGATATGCAATGAATCAAGAGTGACAAGTATGAAAATTATGAACGGTGCCTTTGCCACAAATACTGTGTCAACTACATGATCATGCTAAGCAATATGACAATGATGGATGTGTCATGATGAACTAGATGATGGAAATTTGCATGGCAATATATCTCGGAATGGCTATGGAAATGCCATAATAGGTAGGTATGGTGGCTGTTTTGAGGAAGGTATATGGTAGGTGTATGATACCGGCGAAAGGTGCGCGGTATTAGAGAGGCTAGCAAAGGTGGAAGGGTGAGAGTGCGTATGATCCATGGACTCAACATTAGTCATAAAGAACTCATATACTTATTGCAAAAATCTAGAAGTTATCAAAGCAAAGTACTACGCGCATGCTCCTAGGGGGATAGATTGGTAGGAAAAGACCATCGCTCGTCCCCGACCGCCACTCATAAGGAAGACAATCAATAAATAAATCATGCTCCGACTTCATCACATAACGGTTCACCATACGTGCATGCTACGGGAATCACAAACTTTAACACAAGTATTCTTTAAATTCACAACTACTCAACTAGCATGACTTTAATATTATCACTTCCACATCTCAAAACAATTATCATGCTTCAATCTTTTCTTAGTATTCAATGCACTCAAAATAAAGTTTCACAAATCTAGAATACCAAGCATATTATTATTAAGCAATTACCATGCTATAAGAGACTCTCAAAATAATTTAAGTGAAGCATGAGAGATCAATAGTTTCTTTAAAAAAAATACACCACCATGCTCTAAAAGATCTAAGTGAAGCACATAGAGCAAAATTAATTAGCTCAAAAGATATAAGTGAAGCAGATAGAGCAAAATTATAACGCTCAAAAGATATAAGTGAAGCACATAGAGCAAAACTACTTAGCTCAAAAGATATAAGTGAAGCACATAGAGTATTCTATCAAATTTTAATTCATGTATGGCTCTCTCAAAAGATGTGTACAGAAAGGATGATTGTGGAATACTAACAAACAAAGACACAAATAATACAAGATGCTCCAAGCAAAACACATATCATGTTGGTGAATAAAAATATAGCTCCAAGTAAAGTTACCGATGGAAGTGGACGAAAGAGGGGATGCCTTCCGGGGCATCCCCAAGCTTTGACTTTTTGGTGTCCTTGGATTGTCTTGGGGGTGCCATGGGCATCCCCAAGCTTAGGCTCTTGCCACTCCTTGTTCCATAATCCATCAAAGTCTTACCCAAAACTTGAAAACTTCACAACACAAAACTCAAAATAGAAAACTCGTGAGCTCCGTTAGCGAAAGAAAACAAAAGACCACTTCAAGGTACTGTAATTAACTCATTCTTTATTTATATTGGTGTTAAACCTACTGTATTCCAACTTCTCTATGGATTATAAACTATTTAACTAGCCATAGATTCATCAAAATAAGCAAACAACACACGAAAAACAGAATCTGTCAAAAACAGAACAGTCTGTAGTAATCTATAGCTAGCGCAAGATCTGGAACCCCAAAAATTCTAAAATAAATTTCTGGACGTGAGGAATTTATCTATTAATCATATTCAAAAATAATTAACTAAATATCACTCTTCAAATAAAAATGACAGCAGTTCTCGTGAGCGCTAAAGTTTCTGTTTTTTACAGCAAGTTCAACAAGACTTTCCCCAAGTCTTCCCAACGGTTCTACTTGGCACAAACACTAATTAAACACAAAAAACACAACCGAAACAGAGCCTAGATACTTTATTTATTACTAAACAGGATCAAAAAGCGAGGAATAAAAATAAAATTGGGTTGCCTCCCAACAAGCGCTATCGTTTAACGCCCCTAGCTAGGCATAACAAGCAAGAATAGATCTAGGTATTGCCATCTTTGGTAGGCAATCCATAAGTGGCTCTCATGATAGTTTCATATGGTAATTTTATTTTCTTTCTTGGAAAGTGTTCCATGCCCTTTTTTAATGGAAATTGAAATCTAATATTCCCTTCCTTCATATCAATAATCGCACCAACCGTTCTAAGGAAAGGTCTACCAAGAATAATAGGGCAAGAAGGATTGCAATCTATGTCAAGAACAATGAAATCTATGGGCACATAATTCCTATTTGAAACAATAAGAAAGTAATTAATTCTTCCCATAGGTTTCTTAATAGTGGAATCCGCAAGATGCAAGTTTAGAGAGCAATCATCAAAATTACGGAAATCTAGTAAATCACACAAAGTCTTGGGAATAGTAGAGACACTAGCACCCAAATCACACAAAGCATAAAGCTCATGATCTTTAATTTTAATTTTAATAGTTGGTTCCCACCCATCATAGAGTTTTCTAGGAATAGAAACTTTCAACTCAAGTTTTTCTTCATAAGATTGCATCAAGGCATCAACAATATGTTCGGTGAAGGCTTTATTTCGACTATAAGCATGTGGAGAATTTAACATGGATTGCAACAAGGAAATACAATCAATTAAAGAGCAACTTTCATAATTAAATTCCTTGAAATCCAATATAGTGGGTTTATCAACATCTAGATTTTTATTTCTTTCAATCCCACTTTCATCAATTTCATCATTAAGGTCTAAATACTCCGAATTTTTAGCACGCCTTCTAGGTAAAGGAAGATCATATTCAGTTTCATCAAGATTCATATTGCAAAATAAAGATTTAATTGGAGACACATCAATAACTTTTAGATCTTCATCATTATTTTCATAGGAATTGGAAGAACACGCTTTAATAAAGGCATCTTTGGAAGCACGCATCCTAGCGGTTCTTTCTTTACACTCATCAATTGAAATTCTCATGGCTTTAAGAGACTCATTGATATCATGCTTAGGTGGAATAGATCTAAGTTTCAAAGCATCAACATCAAGATCAATTCTATCAACGTTCCTAGCCAAATCATCAATGTTAAGCAATTTTTCTTCAATCATAGCATTAAAATTCTTTTGCAAAGAAATAAATTCTTTAATATTAGATTCAAAATCAGAGGGCATCTTATTATAATTCCCATAAGAGTTGTTGTAGGAATTCCCATAATTATTAGAAGGATTACTAGGATATGGCCTAGGATTAAAATTCCCTCTATAAGCATTGTTACCAAAATTATTCCTACCAACAAAATTCACATCCATAGATGCATTATTATTCTCAATCAAAGTAGACAAAGGCATATCATTAGGATTAGAAGAAACACTCTTAGTAGCAAATAATTTCATAAGTTCATCCATCTTTCCACTCAACACATTAATTTCTTCTATCGCGTGCACTTTTTTATTAGATGATCTTTCAGTGTGCCATTGAGAATAATTAACCATAATATTATCTAGGAGTTTAGTAGCATCTCCTAAAGTGATTTCCATAAAAGTACCTCCCGCGGCCGAATCTAAAAGATTTCTAGAAGCAAAAGTCAACCCGGCATAAAAATTCTGTATAATCATCCACAATTCAAACCATGAGTAGGGAAATTACGTATCATTAATTTCATCCTCTCCCAAGCTTGTGCAACATGTTCATGATCAAGTTGTTTAAAGTTCATAATATCGTTTCTAAGAGAGATGATCTTAGCGGGAGGAAAATACTTAGAGATAGAAGCATCTTTGCACTTGTTCCATGAATCAATACTATTCTTAGGCAAAGACGAAAACCAAGCTTTAGCACGATCTCTAAGCGAAAAAGGAAATAGCTTCAATTTAACGACATCATTATTGACATCTTTTTTCTTTTGCATATCACATAAATCAACGAAGCTATTCAGATGAGTAGTGACATCTTCACTAGGAAGGCCGGCGAATTGATCTTCCATAACAAGATTCAACAAAGCAGTATTAATTTCACAAGATTCAGTATCGGTAAGAGGAGCAATCGGAGTGCTAAGGAAACCATTATTATTGGTATTGGTGAAGTCACACAATTTGGTAGTATCTTGAGCTATCACGACAAACAAGCAATCTAACACACGAGCAAACAAAAAGCAAGCGGACAAAAAGAGGCAAACAGAGAGGGAGGATAGAGAGAGAGGGCGAATAAAACGGCAAGGGTGAATTGGGGGGAGAGGAAAATGAGAGGCAAATGGCAAATAATGTAATGTGAGAGATAGGGATTGTAATGGGTACTTGGTATGTTGACTTTTGCGCAGCCTCCCCGGCAACGGCGCCAGAAATCCTTCTTTCTACGTCTTGAGCTTGCGTTGGTTTTCCCCGAAGAGGAAGGGATGATGCAGCAGAGTAGCGTAAGTATTTCCCTAAGTTTTTGAGAACCAAGGTTTCAATCCAGTAGGAGGCTACTCGCAACCAATGCAATTAGGGGTTGTCAAGCCCTTCACGGTCACTTACGAGAGTGAGATATGATATATAGAATATTTTTGGTATAAAGATGCAAAGTAAAAAGTAAAGGAAAAGTTAATAGCAAAACAATATTAAAGTGATGGAGATTGATATGATGAGAATAGACCCGGGGGCCATAGGTTTCACTAGTGGCTTCTCTCAAGAGCATAAGTATTCTACGGTGGGTGAACAAATTACTGTTGAGCAATTGATAGAATTGAGCATAATTATGAGAATATCTAGGCATGATCATGTATATAGGCATCACGTCCGTGACAAGTAGACCGAAACGATTCTGCATCTACTACTATTACTCCACTCATCGACCGCTATCCAGCATGCATCTAGAGTATTAAGTTAAAAACAGAGTAACGCCTTAAGCAAGATGACATGATGTAGAGAGATAAATTCATGCAATATGAAATAAAACCCATCTTGTTATCCTCGATGGAAATGATACAATACGTGCCTTGCTGCCCCTTCTGTCACTGGGTAAGGACACTGCAAGATCGAACCCAAAGCTAAGCACTTCTCCCATGGCAAGAACTACCAATCTAGTTGGCCAAACCAAACGCATAATTCGAAGAGACTTGCAAAGATAACGAATCATGCATAAAAGAATTCAGAGAAGATTCAAATATTATTCATAGATAGACTTGATCATAAACCCACAATTCATCGATCTCAACAAACACACCGCAAAAATAAGATTACATCGAATAGATCTCCATGAGAGAGGGGGAGAACTTTGTATTGAGATTCAAAGAGCGAGAAGAAGCCATCTAGCTACTAACTATGGACCCGAAGGTCTGAGGTAAACTACTCACACTTCATCGGAGAGGCTATGGCGATGTAGAAGCCCTCCGTGATGACGACCCTCTTCCGGTGGAGCTCCGGAACAGGCACCAAGATGGGATCTCGTGGATACAGAAAGTTGCAGCGGTGGAATTAGGTTTTTTGGCTCCTCATCTGATTGTTTGGGGGTACGTGTGTATATATAGGAGGAAGAAGTACGCCGGAGGAGTAACGAGGGGCCCACGAGGCAGGGGGGCGCGCCCTAGGGGGGCACCCTCGTGGCCGCCTCTTTTGTTCCTTGGAGCAGGGTCCAAGTTTCCTGGATCACGTTCGGTGAGAAAATCACGTTCTCGGAGATTTTATTCCGTTTGGACTCTGTTTGATATTTTGTTTCTCCGAAACACTGAAATAGGCAAAAAACAACAATTCTGGGCTGGGCCTCCGGTTAATAGGTTAGTCCCAAAAATAATATAAAAGTGGAAAATAAAGCCCAATATAGTCCAAAACAGTAGATAATATAGCATGGAGCAATCAAAAATTATAGATACATTGGAGACGTATCAGGGTCCCGCACTGTGCGTCTAGGATCGATGGTAACAGGAGACAGGGGACACGATGTTTACCCAAGTTTGGGCCCTCTCTATGGAGGTAATACCATATTTCCTGCTTGACTGATCTTGATGAATATGAGGGTTACAAGAGTTGATCTACCACGAGATCGTAATGGCTAAATCCTAGAAGTCTAGCCTATGAATATGGTAATGAGTATATGTGGTGTCCTTACCGGACTACCCCCTTCGGTTTATATAGACACCGAGGTGATCTAGGGTTTACATGGAGTCGGTTACAAAAAAAGGAATCTTCGGTCGCCAAGCTTGCCTTCCACGCCAAGCAAAGTCCAATCCGGTCACGAGTATGGTCTTCGATCTTCACAGCCCATCAATCCGGCCCACGGATAATAGGCTGGACGCCCGAGGACCCCTTACTCCAGGACTCCCTCACCCGTACTCTCTAACGGGCTCGGGTTGGTAGCCTGAAGCCATGTGTACGAGACAGAAGGAGTGATCAAGCCATCGAAACACGGGTACCGGCCATGGTGAAGGAAATATGCCCTAGAGGCAATAATAAAGTTATTATTTATTTCCTTATAATCATGATAAATGTTTATTATTCATGCTAGAATTGTATTAACCGGAAACATAATACATGTGTGAATACATAGACAAACAAAGTGTCACTAGTATGCCTCTACTTGACTAGCTCGTTAATCAAAGATGGTTATGTTTCCTAACCATGAACAATGAGTTGTTATTTGATTAACGGGATCACATCATTAAGAGAATGATCTGATTGACATGACCCATTCCATTAGCTTAGCACCCGATCGTTTAGTATGTTGCTATTGCTTTCTTCATGACTTATACATGTTCCTATAACTATGAGATTATGCAACTCCCGTTTACCGGAGGAACACTTTGGGTACTACCAAACGTCACAACATAACTTGGTGATTATAAAGGAGTACTACAGGTGTCTCCAAAGGTACATGTTGGGTTGGCGTATTTCGAGATTAGGTTTTGTCACTCCGATTGTCGGAGAGGTATCTCTGGGCCCTCTCGATAATGCACATCACATAAGCCTTGCAAGCATTGCAACTAATGAGTTAGTTGCGAGATGATGTATTACAGAACGAGTAAAGAGACTTGCCGGTAACGAGATTGAACTAGGTATTGGATACCGACGATCGAATCTCGGGCAAGTAACATACCGATGACAAAGGGAACAACGTATGTTGTTATGCGGTCTGACCGATAAAGATCTTCGTAGAATATGTAGGAGCCAATATGGGCATCCAGGTCCCGCTATTGGTTATTGACCAAAGACGTGTCTCAGTCATATCTACATTGTTCTCGAACCCGTAGGGTCTGCACGCTTAAGGTTACGATGACAGTTATATTATGAGTTTATGCATTTTGATGTACCGAAGGTTGTTTGGAGTCCCAGATGTGATCATGGACATGACGAGGAGTCTCGAAATGGTCGAGACGTAAAGATTGATATATTGGAAGCCTATGTTTGGATATCGGAAGTGTTCCGGGTGAAATCGGGATTTTACCAGAGTACCGGGAGGTTACCGGAACCCCCCGGGAACCATATGGGCCTTGATGGGCCTTAGTGGAAAGGAGAAAGGGGCAGCCCAAGGTGGCCGCGCGCCTCCCCCCTTCCCCTAGTCCTATTAGGACTAGGAGAGGTGGCCGGCCCCCCTCTCTCTCTTTCCCCCCTCAAGGAATCCTATTCCAACTAGGATTGGGGGGGGGGAATCCTACTCCCAGAGGGAGTAGGACTCTCCTGGCGCGCCTCCTATGGCTGGCCAGCCTCCCCCTCTAGTCCTTTATATACTGAGGCAGAGGCACCCCAGAGACACACAAGTTGATCCACGTGATCTATTCCTTAGCCGTGTGCGGTGCCCCCTGCCACCATAATCCTCGATAATACTGAAGCGGAGTTTAGGCGAAGCCCTGCTGCTGTAGTGCATCAAGATCGTCACCACGCCGTCGTGCTGACGGAACTCTTCCCCGACACTTTGCTGGATCAGAGTCCGGGGATCGTCATCGGGCTGAACGTGTGCTCGAACTCGGAGGTGCCGTAGTTTCGGTGCTTGATCGGTTGGATCGTGAAGATGTACGACTACTTCCTCTACGTCGTGTCAACGCTTCCGCAGTCGGTCTGCGTGGGTACGTAGACAACACTCTCCCCTCTCGTTGCTATGCATCACCATGATCTTGCGTGTGCGTAGGAAATTTTTTGAAATTACTACGAAACCCAACACATGGGACCTCGGCTGGATGGCCACCACCGCCATGTCATCGATATGAGACTGGAAGACGTCAGGAGCATCCGGACCAGGCAGATGCAACCTGTCAAACTACTCCTTGTAAGACTCCAGGTGCTCCTCTGTTTTTCCGTAGTACTCGCTCTCGCCGGCCTTGTGATCACTCCGCTCACGGGCCATCTTCCACAACTCCATGTCTGAGAGCGGCCTCTTCAACTTGTCCTCCTTCAACGTCAAACGGAAGTTAGCCATACATAAGAACATGACGGTAAAAAAAGAACAAAAATGCATCATGCATATAGACATACCTTCATGGCCTTGAAGCCCCAGTAGTTCCTATTTCCTTGGCCGTGTGTCCCGTCTTTTCTAGCCCGGGCCTTGCTGCTCTCGGTAGCAAACTCTGCATCGTCGCCGAGCCACCTATCCACCAAACTCTCCCATCCGTCATCCTTTGCATAGCACTGATACGTCTCCAACGTATCTATAATTTTTGATCGTTCCATGCTATTATATTATCAACTTTGGATGTTTTATATGCATGAATATGCTATTTTATATTATTTTTTGGACTAACCTATTGACCTAGAGCCCAGTGCTAGTTCCTATTTTTTTCCTTGTTTTTGACCTTTTTCAGATAGGAATATCAAACGGAGTCCAAACGGAATAAAACTTTCGCTGTGATTTTTTATGGAAAATATCAAAAATACCAGAAAGAAAAGAAACCGGAGGGGAGTCCCGAGGAAGTCAAGAGCCTGGGAGGCGCGCCCACACCCCCTGGGTGCGCCTGGGGGGCTCGTGACTATCTCGTGGGTCCCCCTAACTTGTTCTCGACGCCATACGCTCTTATAAATTCCAGAAACTCCGAAAATAAACCTAGATCGGGAGTTCCACCGCCACAAGCCTCTATAGCCAGCAAAAACCAATTGGGGGCCCGTTTCGGCACCCTGCCGGAGGGGGAACCATCTCCGGTGGCCATCTTCATCATCTCGGCGATCTCCATGACGACGAGGGAGTAGATCTCCCTCGGGGCTGAGGGTATGTGCCAGTAGCTATATGTTTGATCTCTCTCTCTCTCTCTCTCTCTCTCTCTCTCTCTCGTGTTCTTGAGATGTCTTGATCTCGATGTACCATGGGCTTTGCTACTATAGTTGGATCTTATGATGTTCTTCCCCCTCTCCCTTCTTGTAATGAATTGACGTTTCCCTTTGAAGTTATCTTATCGGATTGAGTCTTTAAAAAACTTGATGTATGTCTTGCACATGTCTATCTATGGTGACAATGGGATATTCATGTCAGTACTTGATGTATGTTTTAGTGATCAACTTGCGGGTTTCGTGACCTCGGGAACCTATGCATATGGGTTGGCACACATTTTGACTCTCCGATAGAATCTTTGGGGCACTCTTTGAAGTTCTATGTGTTGGTTGAATAGATGATTCTGAGACTGTGTGATGCATATCTCAAGATGGCAACGGGGACGAAACCCATGGAGTTTTGCCTTCTCAAACCCATCCCCACGAGAAAATTGTAAACCCGTCCCCGTCCCCATCACCGTGTGCGGGGCTAGTTTTTTGCCCGTCCCCTAAACCTATTGGGTTTTGGGGAACCCACGATAAAATCAAAATATTTAAACAAACATAGTGGCGACAAAGAATAACATTTCAACAGCAAAGCAAGCACATTTCAACAACATAACTTGAGTAAATTTCAACAAAAAACAATAGTAGATGGTTCAATAGCTATATAAGTTCTGAAATAGAACTAATAGTTCACAAATCACTTTAAAGTTGGAATCATCATGGCATCTTTCACATCTCCAAGCCTCCAAACGACCATCTTCAAATCTTCCAATGCAAAATCAAAGTGCCACGTACTAGGAAAGATCAAAACTTGCTCAAGCTAAAGTTAAACATGAGAAAAATATGCAGATTAGTATATGAAATTTGCAAGTACCTGCACTTCACCTGCATTCCCTCTTGAATGTCTTGAAGACAAGTCCAAAAGCTTTGTTCTTATTCATTGTCAGCATCTATGAGAATCAAATAAGTAGTAACGAACATCTTATGAAACATTGCAGCAAGATAATGATAAACTTTATGATGATATGTAAATAAAGACACACCTTTATATTTGTTTCCTATCCAATCTTGTGAACACATCAAGGCCTCTAAGATTTCGGGGGTAAGATGACTACAGTGATAGAAAAATAATGTAATTTCGCGGGTATTGCCGGGTTTCGGGTTCGGGGACTACCAAAATGAGTGTAAACCCACGGAACGTGTCGGGTTGTATAATGTGCCCAACAACAGCCCCGCGGGGATGAAAAGATGCCCATCCCCGTCCCCTAATAGGGTAAAAACCCACGGGGACGCAGGTTTCGGGGCCCCATTGCCATCTTGATGCATATCGTATAATCATGCCCTCGGATACTTGAGGTGACAATGGAGTATCTAGGTGACATTAGGGTTTTGGTTGATGTGTGTCTTAAGGTGTTATTCTAGTACGAACTCTATGATAGATCGAACGGAAAGAATATCGTCGTGTTATTTTACTACGAACTCTTGAATAGATCGATCAGAAAGAATAACTTTGTGGTGGTTTCGTACCCGGCAATAATCTCTTCGTTTGTTCTCCGCTATTAGTGACTTTGGAGTGACTCTTTGTTGCACGTTGAGGGCTAGTTATATGATCCAATTATGTTATCATTGTTGAGAGAACTTCCACTAGTGAAAGTATGAACCCTAGGCCTTGTTTCGAAGCATTGCAATACCATTCGTGCTCACTTTTAGTATTATTTACCTTGCTGTTTTTATATTTTCAGATTATAAAAACCTATATCTACCATCCGTATTGCACTCGTATCACCATCTCTTCGCCGAACTAGTGCACCTATACAATTTACCATTGTATTGGGCGTGTTGGGGACATAAGAGACTCTTTGTTATTTGGTTGCAGGGTTGCTTGAGAGAGACCATCTTCATCCTACGCCTCCCACGGATTGATAAACCTTAGGTCACCCACTTGAGGGAAAATTGCTACTGTCCTACAAACCTCTGCACTTGGAGGCCCAACAACGTCTACAAGGAGAAGGTTGTGTAGTAGACATCAAGCTCTTTTCTGGCACCGTTGCCGGGGAGGTTAACGCTTGAAGGTATATCTTTAGATCTTGCGATCGAATCTTTTAGTTTCTTGTTTTATCACTAGTTTCATTTATTAATAGAAAAAACTGAATTAAGGTTGCCTCATATGCTTCATCTTTTTAATGTCTTTCGTGAAAATGATGGAAAGGAAAATTGTGCTCAAGTGCTGAAAGAAGAATTGCATAGAATGCTTGGCATAAAATATGTGTATGATGAACATGATTGCAATTTTGTTAGTATGAATTGTTTGAATACCCATGATGCTAATGACATGCAAACCCACAAGCTTGGGGATGCTATGTTTGATGAAGATGATCTTTTTAGTTCCTCCACTCTGAATGATCAAACTTACTATGATGAAAGCATGCCTCCTATTTATGATGATTATTATGATGATACTTATGCTATTAAGAAGAATGATGAAACTTGTCACAATTATGAGTACCCTTTTACTGAACATTACTCTTTTAATGTGGAAACAATTGGTAGTGTTCAAGTCTTTTATGATACTCCCACTATTAATCATGAGAATAAATTTGCTTATGTGGAGACTAGTAAAATCTCTATGCTTGTAGATCATGAAAAGAATGCTTTAGGTGTTGGTTATATTGTTGAATTCATTCATGAAGCTACTGAAAATTATTATGAGCGAGGATCACATGCTTTTACATATTGCAATAATATCAAGCTTCCTCTCCATGTGTTGAAATTTTTGAAGTCATGCTTGTTTTGCCTTCCTATGCTAGTTGATTCTTGCTTCAATAAATTGTTTGATCACAAAATCCCTATGCATAGGAGGTGGGTTAGACTTAAATGTGCTAGTCATATGCTTCATGATGCTTCCACTATGTTTAAGCATCATTGAAATTATCATGCCTAGCTTGAAAGGCATTAAAGATAAGAGCTTGTTGTGAGACAACCCAATATGTATCCTTCCTGTTTTTATGTGTTCACATGATTAATCTATTGTACTAATCATGTTTTATATCTTTTATTTCAATAAAGTGCCAAGTAAAGCCTTTATGATTAGTTTGGGTGATAGTTATTTGATCATGCTGCACAAGACAGAAACTTTGCGCTCACGAAATCATTTTTAGTTTCTATCTAGAGAGTAATTTTAGGTTAATTCTTTTTCTGCTGATTAATATACAAATTCCCTTAATTTTCATAATTGTTTAAGAATTTTTGGAGGTGCAAAAGTATGGTTATTATTCAGATCATTACAGACATCTCGGTTTTTGACAGATTCTGTTTTCAATGCATAGTTTGCTTGTTTTTAGTGTTTCCATTGATTATATTAAGTTATATAAATTGTGGAAATGATAAGATACAGTAGGCATTGTGTGAGAACAATTATGGATCTTATCTTTGACAGTACCTAAGTGAGTTATTTGCTCTTTATCATACTAACCCATCTCACGAAGTCCCGTTAAGTTTTGTGTTGTGAAGTTTTCAAGTTTTGGGTAGAGTTTTGATGGACTATGGAATAAGGAGTGGCAAGAACATAATATTGGGTATTCCCAACGCACCCAAGGTCATATTCAAGGAATATCCAAGAGCCTAAGCTTGGGGATGCCCCGGGAAGGCATCCCCTCTTTCTCCTTCAACCCATCGGTAAATTTACTTGAGGCTATATTTTTATTCACCACATGATATGTGTTTTTCTTGGAGCGTCATTTTTTATTAGTACTTTCTTTCTGTTATATATATATATTAATGTTTTGAATCATTTATTTCAATGAAAATGTCAAGGATAGCCTTCGCCATGCTTAATTTGCAAGTATAGGAGTTGCTGTTGCAAAACAGAAAGTTTGCTTGTAGTTAAAACATTCCCTAGAATTTTCCGTATGTCAGAATAGGTTGAAATTTGGACAAAGTATGATCTTATAAATTATCTACACATTGGAATTTTTGCAGATTTTTTAGAGTCAATTAAGTATGGATCTTGCTGCATTCTTTACAGACTGTCCTGTTTAGGCAGATTGCTGTTATGTTTGCATTGTTTGCATATGTTTTTTCGTTTAATGATTCTATTTGAGGATAGGAGTTTTAAATATGCAGAGGCATTTAGTATGCAATTTCAAATAATAATTTTAGTGATTTGCTACAGTAGAGAATGATAAAGTTTTGCATTGATTTATACTAACATATCTCACGAGTTCTTGTGGAGTTTTGTGTGGATGAAGTTTTTTAGATTTCGGAAACCGTGATATGAGAGGAATTAAGGAGACACAAAAGCTCAAGCTTGGGGATGCCCAAGGCATCCCCAATCCATATTTAAAGAAGTCTCAAGAATCTAAGCTTGGGGATGCCCCGGGTGGCATCCCACCTTTCTTCTTCAACAATTATCGGTTAGTATCGGTTGAACCTAAGTTTTTGCTTCTTCACATGATTCGTGATATCCTTGGAGTGTCATTTTATTTTGTTTGAATAAGGTACTTAAGATATGAAATTCTTAGATGGGAGAGTCTTCACATAGATAAATAATTATTCAACTACTCCTTTGATCTTCACTTATATCTTTTGGAGTAGTTTGTCTTTTGCTCTAGTGCTTCACTTATATCTTTGTAGAGCATTGCAATGGTTTTATTTTATAGAAATAGTTGAACTCTCATGCTTCACTTATATCATTTTGAGAGTCTTAAACAACATGGTAATTTTCTTACGTTATGAATCTAGTCCTAATATGATGGGCATCCAAGAGGGATATAATAAAGAATTTCATATAAAGTGCATTGAATACTATGAGAAGTTTGATTCCTTGCATATTCTTTTGAGATATAAGTATGGTGATATTAGAGTCATGCTAGTAAGTAATTGTGAATTGGTAGAAATACTTGTGTTAGAGTTTGTGATTCCCGTAGCATGCACGTATGGTGAACCGTTATGTGACGAAGTCGGAGCATGATTTATTTATTGATTGTCATCCTTTATGTGGAGGCCATGATCACGCGATGGTTAACTCCTACCAACCCTTCCCCTAGGATCATGCGTCTAATACTTTGTTTCGATAACTAATAAAACTTTTGCAATAAGTACGCGAGTTCTTTATGACTAATGTTGAGTCCATGGATTATACGCACTCTCACCCTTCCACCTTTGCTAGCCTCTCTAGTACCGCGCAACTTTCGCTGGTGCATTACACCCACCATATATCCTTCCTCAAAACAGCCAACATACCTACCCATCATGGAATTTCCATAGCCATTCTGAGATATATTGCAATACAACTTTCACCTTTCAGTTTATTATGACACGCATCATCATTGTCATATTGCTTTGCATGATCATGTAGTTGACATCGTATTTGTGGCAAAGCCACCGTTCATATCTTTCATACATGTCACTCATGAGTCATTGCACATCCCGGTACACTGCCGGATGCATTCATATAGAGTAATATCTTTTGTTCTAAGTATCGAGTTGTAAGTAAATAAAAGTGTGATGATCATAATTATTAGAGCATTGTACCATGTGAGGAAAGGACGGAAGCTATGATTCCCTCACAAGTTGGGATGAGACTCCGGACTTAAAATAAAAATAAAATAAAAGAGGCCAAAGAGCCCACCAAAAAAATGAATGAAAAAAATGAAAAAAGAGAGGCCAAAGAGCCCAAATAAAAAAAGTGAGAAAAAGAGAGAAGGGACAATGCTACTATCCTTTACACACCTGTGCTTCAAAGTAGCACCATAATCTTCATGATAGAGAGTCTCATATTTTGTCACTTTCATATACTAGTTGGAATTTCATTATAGAACTTGGCTTGTATATTCCAATGATGGGCTTCCTCAAATTGCCCTAGGTCTTCGTGAGCAAGCAAGTTGGATGCACACCCATTTACTTTCTTTTTGAGCTTTCATACACCTATAGCTCTAGTGCATCTGTTGCATGGCAATCCCTAGTCACTCACATTGATATCTATTGATGGGCATATCCATAGCCCGTTGATACGCCTAGTTGATGTGACCATCTCCTCCTTTTTGCCTCACAACCTCCACCATATTCTATTCCACCTATAGTGCTATGTCCATGGCTCACGCTCATGTATTGCATGAGAATTGAAAAAGTTTGAGAAAGTGAAAGTGTGAAAGCAATTGCTTGAATAATACTGGGGTTGTGCATGATTTAAATACGTTGTGTGGGGAAGATGGAGCATAGCCAGACTATATGATATTGTAGGGATACCTTTCTTTGGCCATGTTATTTTGAGAAGACATGATTGCTTTGTTAGTATGCTTGAAGTATTATTGTTGTTATGTCAATATTAAACTTTTGTTTTGAATCATATGGATCTGAATATTCAAGCCACAATATATGTTAGGAAGCAGTCCACATCAAAAATTCTGTTTTTATCATTTACCTACTCGAGGACGAGCAGGAATTAAGCTTGGGGATGCTTGATACGTCTCCAACGTATCTATAATTTTTGATCGTTCCATGCTATTATATTATCAACTTTGGATGTTTTATATGCATGAATATGCTATTTTATATTATTTTTGGGACCAACCTATTGACCTAGAGCCCAGTGCCAGTTCCTGTTTTTTCCTTGTTTTTGACCTTTTTCAGATAGGAATATCAAACGGAGTCCAAATGGAATAAAACTTTCGCTATGATTTTTTATGGAAAATATAAAAAATACCAGAAAGAAAATATACCGGAGGGGAGTCCTGAGGAAGTCATGAGCCTGGGAGGCGCGCCCACACCCCCTGGGCGTGCCTGGGGGGCTTGTGACTATCTTGTGGGCACCCCTGACTTGTTCTCGACGCCATACACTCTTATAAATTCCAAAAACTCCGAAAAGAAACCTAGATCGGGAGTTCCGCCGCCGCAAGCCTCCGTAGACACCAAAAACCAATCGGGAGCCCGTTCCGGCACCCTGCCGAAGGGGGAACCATCTCCGGTGGCCATCTTCATCATCCCGGCGATCTCCATGACGACGAGGGAGTAGTTCTCCCTCAGGGCTGACGGTATGTACCAGTACCTATGTGTTTGATCTCTCTCTCTCTCTCTGATGTTCTTGAGATGTCTTCATCTCGATGTACCGTGGGCTTTGCTACTATAGTTGGATCTTATGATGTTCTTCCCCCTCTCCCTTCTTGTAATGAATTGAGTTTTCCATTTGAAGTTATCTTATCGGATTGAGTCTTTAAGAAGACTTGATGTATGTCTTGCACGTGTCTATCTGTGGTGACAATGGGATATTCATGTGAGTAATTGATGTATGTTTTTGTTATCAACTTGCGTTTTTTGTGACCTCGGGAACCTATGCATATGGGTTGGCACCCGTTTTGACTCTCCGGTAGAATCTTTGGGTCACTCTTTGAAGTTCTATGTGTTGGTTGAATAGATCATTCTGAGATTGTGTGATGCATATCGTATAATCATGCCCACGGATACTTGAGGTGACAATGGAGTATCTAGGTGACATTAGTGTTTTGGTTGATGTGTGTCTTAAGGTGTTATTCTAGTACGAACTCTAGGATAGATTGAACAAAAAGAATAGCTTCATGTTATTTTACTACGGACTCTTGAATAGATTGATCAAAAAGAATAACTTTCTGGTGGTTTCGTACCCGACAATAATCGCTTCGTTTGTTCTCCGCTATTACTGACTTTGGAGTGACTCTTTGTTGCACGTTGAGGGCTAGTTATATGATCCAATTATGTTATCATTGTTGAGAGAACTTCCACTAGTGAAAGTATGAACCCTAGGCCTTGTTTCTACGCATTGCAATACCGTTCGTGTTCACTTTTATTATTATTTACCTTGCTGTTTTTATAATTTTAGATTACAAAAACCTATATCTACTATCCATATTGCACTTGTATCATCATCTCTTCTCCGAACTAGTGCACCTATACAACTTACCATTATATTGGCACTAGTAGAAAACAGGGCAATGGTTCACAGCAGGAAAGGCCATTAGTCCCCGTTCAATCACAAACCGGGACCAATGGGGGCATTTGTCCCGGTTCATGGGGCCAGGGGGCCGGCCGGGCCACGGGAGGCATTGGTCCCGGTTCATTTGGGCCCTATGGTCCCGGTTCCAGGCTCGAACCGGGACCAATGGGCCTCGCTCCTGGCCCACAACCATTGGTCCCAGTTGGTGGCTTGAACTAGGACCACATGGGGTCCATTAGAACCGGTTCCATCCATGAACCGGGACCAATGAGTTGCCTATATATATACTCACACTCTCTGCTCACTCACTGTGCTCATTTTTTTGAGAGAGGTGTGGGAGAGGTGTGTTCTGCTCTAGCTCACCTCCTATGCACATGAGGTGTTCGATGAAATGCCCGAGCCACACTTGAGCTTTCTCCTCTCGAAGCTCCTTCTCCAAACTCCGTTTTTCTCGAGTTTTGTCTAGGTTTGCCGGTCCGTCCTGTCCCATCCCCATCCTCACCGCCGTCGATCGCCCGCGCCCATCTCGTCGCCGGCACCACCACGGTGAGCCTCTTGATCTTATCTTCTTTTTGAAAGAAAAAAAAATCTTACTCGTATGGTTTAGATAGATACTTGTATAATTTTCTTACTTTTATTAATATTTATTATGATATAGTGCGATGGTTTTGGTATCCGCCCCCGTTAGCCCTCCTCATGTCTATGATTCGGATGTGGTATATTATCTTCTATAACTATTTGTTTCATTTAGTGTTTATGCCAATTACGCCCACCAACGTGACATAGATGATTTTATCTAGGAGGTATGTGAACCGGAAATTCGAACCGACATAGAACTTCTTGTCGAGAAGTTAAATTTGGTTGAAAAAGAAAACGAGTATTTGAAAGAAAAACTGAAAAGAAATGAAGAAGAGAAGATGAAAATGGAGTTGTATGTTGCCGATGTCGTCGATGATCACAAGATCAAGATGGATGCAATGCGCTTGAAGATTAGAAACATTAGAAAATATGCCATTGATAACGAGGCTTGGTATCATTATGCTGTTGGATCAATTGTTACCTTAGTTGTGTTAATTTCAATGTATGTTTTGATTAGATGCTCTAGCTAGCAGAGAGATATATGTTGTTGTATGAGAACTATGTATGAACTTTATGTATTAATTTTTTGAGTAATAAAATTTGATCACTACAGTACATTGGGTTTAATGTGATGATGAACTTCTATTAATTTGTTCACTTCTTTATTCATGATGCTCTGTAATGGTTTTTGACAGACTTAATTATATGTAATGCACGCATATGAACCGGCAATGGATGTACGGTAACAGACGCACCTCTGGGTACACGAATGGTCTGCGTAATTTTCTTGTAGTGGCTGAGGCAAACAAGCAGAATGGTTTTATGTGTTTTACATGCCCTGTATGTGGGAATACGAAATCTTACTCTTTGTCGAAAACCCTTCACATCCACCTTCTTGAGAAGGGTTTCATGCCACACTATAACGTTTGGACCAAGCAAGGAGAAAGATGTGTTATGATGGAAGACAATGAAGAAGAAGAGTATGATGACAACTGTGTGCCCCTTGAATGCGGTGATGCTGCAATGGGGGAAGCTGAAGATCAAGAGGAACCAAAGGATGTGCCTAATCATGATCTTCGCCAGGTCATTTTTGATGCACAGAGAGAATGCGGGACTGAAAAGGAGAAGTTGAAGTTCGATCGCATGTTAGAGGATCACAAAAAACTGTTGTACCCAAATTGCGAAGATGGCAACACAAAGCCCGGCATCACACTGGAAATGCTGGAATGGAAGGCCAAGAATGGTGTATCTGAGACGGGATTTGAGCGGCTACTGAAAATAATGAAGAGGAAGCTTCCAAAGGATAACGAATTGCCTGACAGTATGTATGAAGCAAAGAAGGTTCTATGCCCTCTAGGATTAGAGGTGCAGAAGATACATGCATGCCCTAATGACTGCATCCCGTACCGCGGTGAGTACGAGGAATTGAACGCATGCCCGGTATGCAGTGCATTGTGGGATAAGATCAGACGAGATGACCCTAGTGATGTTGAGGGTGAGCGCCCTAGGAAGAGGGTTCCTGCCAAGGTTATGTGGTATGATCCTATAATACCGCGGCTGAAATGTCTGTTCAGAAACAAAGAGCATGCTGCGATGGCACAAATAAGACCGTAAGAAAGACGGAAAGTTGAGAGCACCCGCTAACGGGTCGCAGTGGAGAAAAATCGAGAGAAGTTGGAAGGACTTTGCAGCTGACGCAAGGAATGTATGGTTTGCTTTAAGCGCGGATGGCATTAATCCTTTTGGGGAGCAGAACAGCAATCACAGCACCTGGCCCGTCACTCTATGTATCTATAACCTTCCTCCTTGGTTGTGCATGAAGCGGAAGTTCATTATGATGCCAATGCTCATCCAAGGCCCTAAGCAACCCGGCAACGACATTGATGTGTACCTAAGGCCATTAGTTGAAGAACTTTTACAGCTGTGGAATGGAGACGGTGTACGTGTGTGAGACGAGCAGAAACAGCAGGAATTTAACCTACATGCGTTGCTGTTTGTAACCATCAATGATTGGCCTGCTCTCAGCAACCTTTCAGGACAAACAAATAAGGGATACCACGCATGCACGCATTGTTTAGATGACACCGAAAGTATATATTTGGACAACTGCAGGAAGAATGTGTACCTGGGGCATCGACGATTTCTTCCTACCAACCATCAATGTCGAAAGAAAGGCAAACACTTCAATGGCGAGCCAGATCACCGGAAGAAGCCCACCGTCCGTAGTGGTGATCACATACTTTCTATGGTCAACGATTTACAAGTAATCTTTGGAAAGGGTTCAGGCAGACTATCTATTCCGGATGACGCTGAGGGACACGCACCCATGTGGAAGAAGAAATCTATATTTTGGGACCTACCCTACTGGGTAGACCTAGAGGTCCGCTCTGCAAATCAACGTGATGCACGTGACGAAGAATCTTTGCATGAACCTGCTAGGCTTCTTGGGCATGTATGGGAAGACAAAAATACACCGGGGGCACGGGAGGACCAGCAACATGTGCATGAAAAAGACAGCATGCCTCCAAAGCAGTACGAAGGTCCTGCCAGCTACACTCTTAGCAAAGACGAGAAGGAAATCTTCTTTCAATGCCTGCTCAGTATGACGGTCCCGTCTGGCTTCTCATCAAATATAAAGGGAATAATAAATATGGTAGAGAAAACGTTTCAGAACCTAAAGTCCCATGACTGCCACGTGATTATGACGCAACTGCTTCCGGTTGCATTGAGGGAGCTTCTACTGGAAAATGTTTGATTAGCCATCGTGAAGCTATGTGAATTCCTCAATGCAATCTCTTAGAAGGTGATTGATCCAGAAATCCTAGCAAGGTTAAGGAGTGATATGGCGCAATGTCTTGTCAGTTTCAAGCTGGTGTTCCCACCATCCTTCTTCAACATCATGACGCACATCCTAGTTCATCTAGTCGACGAGATTGCCATTATGGGCCCTATATTTCTACACAATATGTTCCCCTTTGAGAGCTTCATGGGAGTCTTAAAGAAATATGTCCGTAACCGTGCTAGGCCAGAAGAAAGCATCTCCATGGGACATCAAACAGAGGAGGTGGGTTTTGTGTTGACTTCATTCTCAACGTTAAGAAGATTGGTCTCCCTCAATTGCGCTATGAGGGGAGACTGACTGGAAAAGGCATGCTCGAAAGGGCCTAAAAAATATGTAGCGATGGGCATTCTTGGTCTCAAGCACACTACACAGTTCTACAGAATTCTACCTTGGTGACCCCGTATGTCAATGAACACAAGAATATTCTGCACTCCAAACACCCTCAGCAGTGTGATGACTAGATTACATGTGAACACATCAGGACTTTCAGCAGTTGATTGCAAAAACGTCTCATGGGTGACAACTATGTTTCTAATGAGCTGTACACGTTGGCCAGGGGACCATCTTCCACTGTATTGACTTACAAAGGGTACGAGATAAATGGGAATACATTTTAAACGATCGCCCTAGATCAAAAGAGCACCAATCAAAAGAGTGGTGTCCACTTTGATGCAGGAACCAACAGGGGAATGGACACATATTATGGTTACATAGTGTACATATGGGAACTTGACTATGGAGAGGATTTTAAGGTCCCTTTGTTTCAGTGCAAATGGGTCAATCTGTCAGGAGGCGGGGTACAGGTAGACCCACAGTACAGTATGACAACAGTGGATCTGAATAATCTTGGGTACACAGACGAACCATTCGTCCTAGCCAATGATGTTGCGCAGGTTTTCTATGTGAAGGACATGTCTACCATATCGAGAAAAAGAAAATATAAGGAAGCGAATACATCATAAGATGAGCCAAAGCGTCACATAGTTCTTTCAGGAAAAAGAGACATCGTGGGAGTGGAGGGCAAGACAGACATGTCTGAAGATTATGAAAAGTTTCATGAAATTCCTCCCTTCAAAGTCAAGGCTGACCCAAGCATCCTGTTAAACGATGAAGATTATCCATGGTTACAGCGCAAGAAGCAAAGTACACAAGCGAAGAAAAAGTGAAGATGAGTTATGTTCATGCCTTTTGTAACAGATGAGTTATTGTCCGAAACTTTGATACTTCGAAATTGATTGTCTATTTTGTACACGAAGTGCATCAAGTTTTTTCCATAACCCACTCAACTTTTTCGAACATTCTATGTGGGTGAAATGATGATACCATGCCAACTTTTAACCTTTGCAGAGTTCATTTAAAGTGCTTTTCAATTTCAGGGTCATTTAGCTCAAAGAATGAATTAATAGCAAAAAGACTCAACTAGAAAACTTTTATGAAAATAAAAACAATCAATTAAAATGTTATGTTATGATCAACTAAAACAAAACTATAATATTCTTCAATAGCAAAAAGAATCAACTAAAAAGCTTTTATAAAACTCTAATAGCAAAAGGAATCAACTAAAAAGCTTTTATAAACCTCTAGTATTTTTGAAACTAAATTTATATAAAATTTATGCAACTTAAATTATCAAAGTATTTTTGGATCAACACATTAATAGCAAAAGGAATTTTCATAAAGAAATTTTTTGTTAGAAACTTTAATAGCAAACTAAAATAACAAAATCTGTTTTTGATTAAAACAGATATTTAAAATAACCTAAAATTACGAAATTGAGTATAATGAGAAAACACAGTAATATTAAATAGCAGGAAAACTAATCACTCAAAAATCTATTTTTACAGTAAAGTTATTCATAAACTAGTGATTCACACAAATTTTTAAAAAATCAAATTTAAACTATTCAAATTTTAAAACTAATGGCAATAACAGAAAGTTTATAATTTTTGTGACCTAAAAGAAAAAGAAATCACTAAAACCTATAAGTATTTAGTTCTAAGTAGAAATAAAAAATAGCAAAAAATGCCGCCTACTAGGCCACCACAGCCTAAATACGACTAGAAACCCTACCATGGGCAAGGATTCAGGCCCGCAAAAGGCCCAGTAGGCCCAACATGCATAGAAGAGTGGATTAGGCCCGAAAGCCTGCAGTTCAGAGGAGCTCGAGAGGGTGGGCGCAACAGAGCTTATAAACCACTCTCGAGCTCTCTCAAATAGCGAGGTGGGACTAAACTTCCCACCGCGCCAGCACAAGGCCTATGGTCCCGGTTGGTGGCATGAACCGGGACCATAGGTGGGCAATGGTACCGGTTGGTGCCACGAACTGGTACCATTGCCCACCTATGGTCCCGGTTCGTGCCACCAACCGGGACCATAGGTCACTGCTTCCCGCCCTTTGGGCTGCTGAAAAGAGACCTATGGTCCCGTTTGGTGGCACGAACCGGGACCATAGGTGGGAAATGGTACCGGTTCGTGGCACGAACCGGGACCATAGGTTTGGGTACATAAGAAGGACTTTGCAAAAATTGCAAAACCCATCTGCAGTTTCCCCCCGACGCCAAAGACATCGCCCTCGACGCTGCCAGGCTTCCCGATCTCGCCATCGCCTTGTCATCGCCGGACCTCCCCGCCGGACCTCCTCGCCATCCTCATCGCCGTCTCCTAGCCCGCGTGCTCCTCGTCGCCACCCTCGCCGGCCCCTCCTCGTCGCCACCCCCGCCGTCCTCGTCGCCGGCCCTACTTGCCGCCCTCCTCCCGAAGCCAAGCCCTCGTCGCCCTCGCTGTGAGCCGCCGCCGCCCTGACCAAGCCATCGCCGCCGCCGCCCTCCCGAGCCCTCGCCGCCCCCACCGTCGCCGTCGCCGACGCCCTAGCCTCCCCCGCCGTCGCCCTCGCCAGTCGGCCCCACTGCCGCCGCAGCCTCGGTTCATATTTTTTTTCATTTTTATATGATGATTTTTGTTCATATATATAATGCATATATGTATGTGGCTATATGTATGTGTGGATGTTCATATATGTATTAATTTTTTTAGAGCATTTTTTCTTCATTTATGTATTTTTTTGTTCATATGTGTATTAATTTTTTTGTTCATAGCATTTTTTTCATATATGTATTTTTTTTGTTCATATGTGTTGTTGGGTTTCGTAGTAATTTCAAAAAAAATTCCTACGCACACGCAAGATCATGGTGATGCATAGCAATGAGAGGGGAGAGTGTTGTCTACGTACCCACGCAGACCGACTGCGGAAGCGTTGACACGACGTAGAGGAAGTAGTCGTACATCTTCACGATCCAACCGATCAAGCACCGAAACTACGGCACCTCCGAGTTCGAGCACACGTTCAGCCCGATGACGATCCCCGGACTCTGATCCAGCAAAGTGTCGGGGAAGAGTTCCGTCAGCACGACGGCGTGGTGACGATCTTGATGCACTACAGCAGCAGGGCTTCGCCTAAACTCCGCTTCAGTATTATCGAGGATTATGGTGGCAGGGGGCACCGCACACGGCTAAGGAATAGATCACGTGGATCAACTTGTGTGTCTCTGGGGTGCCTCTGCCTCAGTATATAAAGGACTAGAGGGGGAGGCTGGCCAGCCATAGGAGGCGCGCCAGGAGAGTCCTACTCCCTCTGGGAGTAGGATTCCCCCCCCCCAATCCTAGTTGGAATAGGATTCCTTGAGGGGGGAAAGAGAGAGAGGGGGGCCGGCCACCTCTCCTAGTCCTAATAGGACTAGGGGAAGGGGGGAGGCGCGTGGCCACCTTGGGTTGCCCCTTTATCCTTTCCACTAAGGCCCATCAAGGCCTATATGGTTCCCGGGGGGTTCTGGTAACCTCCCGGTACTCTGGTAAAATCCCAATTTCACCCAGAACACTTCCGATATCCAAACATAGGCTTCCAATATATCAATCTTTACGTCTCGACCATTTCGAGACTCCTCGTCATGTCCGTGATCACATCAGGGACTCCGACCAACCTTTGGTACATCAAAATGCATAAACTCATAATATAACTGTCATCGTAACCTTAAGCGTGCGGACCCTACGGGTTCGAGAACAATGTAGACATGACCGAGACACGTCTCTGGTCAATAACCAATAGCGGGACCTGGATGCCCATATTGGCTCCTACATATTCTACGAAGATCTTTATCGGTCAGACCGCATAACAACATACGTTGTTCCCTTTGTCATCGGTATGTTACTTGCCCGAGATTCGATCGTCGGTATCCAATACCTAGTTCAATCTCGTTACCGGCAAGTCTCTTTACTCGTTCTGTAATACATCATCTCGCAACTAACTCATTAGTTGCAATGCTTGCAAGGCTTATGTGATGTGCATTACCGAGAGGGCCCAGAGATACCTCTCCGACAATCGGAGTGACAAAACCTAATCTCGAAATACGCCAACCCAACATATACCTTTGGAGACACCAGTAGTACTCCTTTATAATCACCCAGTTACGTTGTGACGTTTGGTAGTACCCAATGTGTTCCTCCGGTAAACGGGAGTTGCATAATCTCATAGTTATAGGAACATGTATAAGTCATGAAGAAAGCAATAGCAACATACTAAACGATCGGGAGCTAAGCTAATGGAATGGGTCATGTCAATCAGATCATTCTCTTAATGATGTGATCCTGTTAATCAAATAACAACTCATTGTTCATGGTTAGGAAACATAACCATCTTTGATTAACGAGCTAGTCAAGTAGAGGCATACTAGTGACACTTTATTTATCTATGTATTCACACATGTATTATGTTTCCGGTTAATACAATTCTAGCATGAATAATAAACATTTATCATGATTATAAGGAAATAAATAATAACTTTATTATTGCCTCTAGGGCATATTTCCTTCAGTCTCCCACTTGCACTAGAGTCAATAATCTAGATTACACCGTAATGATTCTAACACCCATGGAGCCTTGGTGCTGATCATGTTTTGCTCGTGGAAGAGGCTTAGTCAACGGGTCTGCAACATTCAGATCCGTATGTATCTTGCAAATCTCTATGTCTCCCACCTGGACTAGATCCCGGATGGAATTGAAGCGTCTCTTGATGTGCTTGGTTCTCTTGTGAAATCTGATTTCCTTTGCCAAGGCAATTGCACCAGTATTGTCACAAAAGATTTTTCATTGGTCCCGATGCACTAGGTATGACACCTAGATCGGATATGAACTTCTTCATCCAGACTCCTTCGTTCGCTGCTTCCGAAGCAGCTATGTACTCCGCTTCACATGTAGATCCCGCTACGACGCTTTGTTTAGAACTGCACCAACTGACAGCTCCACCGTTTAATGTAAACACGTATCCGGTTTGCGATTTAGAATCGTCCGGATCAGTGTCAAAGCTTGCATCAACGTAACCTTTTACGATGAGCTCTTTGTCACCTCCATATACAAGAAACATATCCTTAGTCCTTTTCAGGTATTTCAGGATGTTCTTGACCGCTGTCCAGTGATCCACTCCTGGATTACTTTGGTACCTCCCTGCTAGACTTATAGCAAGGCACACATCGGGTCTGGTACACAACATTGCATACATGATAGATCCTATGGCTGATGCATAGGGAACATCTTTCATATTCTCTCTATCTTCTGCAGTGGTCGGGCATTGAGTCTTACTCAACTTCACACCTTGTAACACAGGCAAAAACCCTTTCTTTGCTTGATCCATTTTGAACTTCTTTAAAACTTTGTCAAGGTATGTGCTTTGCGAAAGTCCAATTAAGCGTCTTGATCTATCTCTATAGATCTTAATGCCTAATATGTAAGCAGCTTCACCGAGGTCTTTCATTGAAAAACTCTTATTCAAGTATCCCTTTATGCTATCCGGAAATTCTATATCATTTCCAATTAGTAATATGTCATCCACATATAATATTAGAAATGCTACAAAGCTCCCACTCACTTTCTTGGAAATACAGGCTTCTCCGAAAGTCTGTATAAAACCAAATGCTTTGATCACACTATCAAAGCATTTATTCCAACTCCGAGAGGCTTGCACCAGTCCATAAATGGATCGCTGGAGCTTGCACACTTTGTTAGCTCCCTTTGGATCGACAAAACCTTCTGGTTGCATCATATACAACTCTTCTTCCAGAAATCCATTCAGGAATGCAGTCTGACATCCATTTGCCAAATTTCATAATCATAAAATGCGGCAATTGCTAACATGATTCGGACGGACTTAAGCATCGCTACGGGTGAGAAGGTCTCATCGTAGTCAATCCCTTGAACTTGCCGAAAACCTTTCGCGACAAGTCGAGATTTGTAGACAGTAACATTACCATCAGCGTCAGTCTTCTTCTTGAAGAACCATTTATTCTCAATTGCTTGCCGATCATCGGGCAAGTCAACCAAAGTCCATACTTTGTTCTCATACATGGATCCCATCTCAGATTTCATGGCTTCAAGCCACTTTGCGGAATCTGGGCTCACCATTGCTTCTTCATAGTTCGTAGGTTCATCATGATCTAGTAGCATGACTTCCAGAACAGGATTACCGTACCACTCTGGCGCGGATCTTACTCTGGTTGATCTATGAGGTTCAGCAGTATCTTGATCTGAAGTTTCATGATCATTATCATTAGCTTCCTCACTAACTGGTGTAGGTGTCACTGAAACAGTTTTCTGTGATGTACTACTTTCCAGTAAGGGAGCAGGTACAGTTACCTCGTCAAGTTCTACTTTCCTCCCACTCACTTCTTTCGAGAGAAACTCCTTCTCTAGAAAGGATCCATTCTTATCAACGAATGTCTTGCCTTTGGATCTGTGATAGAAGGTATACCCAACAGTCTCCTTTGGGTATCCTATGAAGACACATTTTTCCGATATGGGTTCGAGCTTATCAGGTTGAAGCTTTTTCACATAAGCATCGCAGCCCCAAACTTTAAGAAACGACAACTTTGGTTTCTTGCCAAACCACAGTTCATAAGGCGTCGTCTCAACGGATTTTGATGGTGCCCTATTTAACGTGAATGCGGCTGTCTCTAAAGCATAACCCCAAAACGATAGCGGTAAATCAGTAAGAGACATCATAGATCGCACCATATCTAGTAAAGTACGATTACGACGTTCGGACACACCATTACGCTGTGGTGTTCCGGGTGGCGTGAGTTGCGAAACTATTCCACAATTTTTCAAATGTACACCAAACTCGTAACTCAAATATTCTCCTCCACGATCAGATCGTAGAAACTTTATTTTCTTGTTACGATGATTTTCAACTTCACTCTGAAATTCTTTGAACTTTTCAAATGTTTCAGACTTATGTTTCATTAAGTAGATATACCCATATCTGCTTAAGTCATCTGTGAAGGTGAGAAAATAACGATATCCGCCACGAGCCTCAATATTCATCGGACCACATACATCGGTATGTATGATTTCCAACAAATCTGTTGCTCTCTCCATAGTACCGGAGAACGGTGTTTTAGTCATCTTGCCCATGAGGCACAGTTTGCAAGTACCAAGTGATTCATAATCAAGTGGTTCCAAGAGTCCATCAGTATGGAGTTTCTTCATGCGCTTTACACCGATATGACCTAAACGACAGTGCCACAAATAAGTTGCACTTTCATTATCAACTCTGCATCTTTTGGCTTCAACATTATGAATATGTGTATTACTACTATCGAGATTCAATAAGAATAGACCACTCTTCAAGGGTGCGTGACCATAAAAGATATTACTCATATAAATATAACAACCATTATTCTCTGATTTAAATGAATAACCGTCTCGCATTAAACAAGATCCAGATATAATGTTCATGCTCAACGCTGGCACCAAATAACAATTATTTAGGTCTAATACTAATCCCGAAGGTAGATGTAGAGGTAGCGTGCCGACCGCGATCACATCGACTTTGGAACTGTTTCCCACGCGCATCGTCACCTCGTCCTTTGCCAGTGCCCGCTTATTCCGTAGTCCCTGTTTCGAGTTGCAAATATTAGCAACAGAACCAGTATCAAATACCCAGGTGCTACTGCGAGCTCTAGTAAGGTACACATCAATAACATGTATATTACATATACCTTTGTTCACCTTGCCATCCTTCTTATCCGCCAAATACTTGGGGCAGTTCCGCTTCCAGTGACCAGTCTGCTTGCAGTAGAAGCACTCAGTTTCAGGCTTAGGTCCAGACTTGGGTTTCTTCTCCTGAGCAGCAACTTGCTTGCTGTTCTTTTTGAAGTTCCCTTTCTTCTTCCCTTTGCCCTTTTTCTTGAAACTAGTGGTCTTGTTAACCATCAACACTTGATGTTCCTTCTTGATTTCTACCTCCGCAGCTTTCAGCATTGCGAAGAGCTCGGGAATAGTCTTGTTCATCCCTTGCATATTATAGTTCATCACGAAGCTCTTGTAGCTTGGTGGCAGTGATTGGAGAATTCTGTCAATGACGCAATCATCCGGAAGATTAACTCCCAATTGAATCAAGTGATTATTATACCCAGACATTTTGAGTATATGCTCACTGACAGAACTGTTCTCCTCCATCTTGCAGCTATAGAACTTATTGGAGACTTCATATCTCTCAATCCGGGCATTTGCTTGAATATTAACTTCAACTCCTGAAACATCTCATATGCTCCATGACGTTCAAAACGTCGTTGAAGTCCCGATTCTAAGCCGTAAAGCATGGCACACTGAACTATCGAGTAGTCATCAGCTTTGCTCTGCCAGACGTTCATAACATCTGGTGTTGCTCCAGCAGCAGGCCTGGCACCCAGCGGTGCTTCCAGGACGTAATTCTTCTGTGCAGCAATGAGGATAATCCTCAAGTTACGGACCCAGTCCGTGTAATTGCTACCATCATCTTTGAACTTTGCTTTCTCAAGGAACGCATTAAAATTCAATGGAACAACAGCACGAGCCATCTATCTACAATCAACATAAACAAGCAAGATACTATCAGGTACTAAGTTCATGATAAATTTAAGTTCAATTAATCATATTACTTAAGAACTCCCACTTAGATAGACATCCCTCTAATCTTCTAAGTGATCACGTGATCCAAATCAACTAAACCATAACCGATCATCACGTGAGATGGAGTAGTTTTCAATGGTGAACATCGTTATGTTGATCATATCTACTATATGATTCACGCTCGACCTTTCGGTCTCCGTGTTCCGAGGCCATATCTGCATATGCTAGGCTCGTCAAGTTTAACCTGAGTATTCTGCGTCTGCAAAAACTGGCTTGCACCCGTTGTAGATGGACGTAGAGCTTATCACACCCGATCATCACGTGGTGTCTGGGCACAACGAACTTTGGCAACGGTGCATACTCAGGGAGAACACTTCTTGATAATTTAGTGAGAGATCATCTTATAATGCTACCGTCAATCAAAGCAAGATAAGATGCATAAAAGGATAAACATCACATGCAATCAATATAAGTGATATGATATGGCCATCATCATCTTGTGCTTGTGATCTCCATCTCCGAAGCACCGTCGTGATCACCATCGTCACCGGCGCGACACCTTGATCTCCATCGTAGCATCGTTGTCATCTCGCCAATCTTATGCTTCCACGACTATCACTACCGCTTAGTAATAAAGTAAAGCATTACATCGCGGTTGCATTGCATACAATAAAACGACAACCATAAGGCTCCTGCCAGTTGCCGATAACTCGGTTACAAAACATGATCATCTCATACAATAAAATTCAGCATCATGCCTTGACCATATCACATCACAACATGCCCTGCAAAAACAAGTTAGACGTCCTCTACTTTGTTGTTGCAAGTTTTACGTGGCTGCTACGGGCTTAAGTAACAACCAATCTCACCTACGCATCAAAACCACAACGATAGTTTGTCAAATAGACTCCGTTTTAACCTTCGCAAGGACCGGGCGTAGCCATACTTGGTTCAACTAAAGTTGGAGAGACAGTCACCCGCAAGCCACCTGTGTGCAAAGCACGTCGGGGGAACCGGTCTCGCGTAAGCGTACGCGTAAGGTTGGTCCGGGTCGTCTCGTCCAACAATGCCGCCGAACCAAAGTATGACATGCTGGTAGGCAGTATGGCTTATATCGCCCACAACTCACTTGTGTTCTACTCGTGCATATAACATCAACATAAATAACCTAGGCTCGGATGCCACTGTTGGGTTTCGTAGTAATTTCAAAAAATTTCCTACGCACACGCAAGATCATGGTGATGCATAGCAACGAGAGGGGAGAGTGTTGTCTACGTACCCACGCAGACCGACTGCGGAAGCATTGACACGACGTAGAGGAAGTAGTCGTACGTCTTCACGATCCAACCGATCAAGCACCGAAACTACGGCACCTTCGAGTTTGAGCACACGTTCAGCCCGATGACGATCCCCGGACTCCGATCCAGCAAAGTGTCGGGGAAGAGTTCCGTCAGCACGACGGCGTGGTGACGATCTTGATGCACTGCAGCAGCAGGGCTTCGCCTAAACTCTGCTACAGTATTATCAAGGATTATGGTGGCAGGGGGCACCGCACACGGCTAAGGAATAGATCACATGGATCAACTTGTGTGTCTCTGGGGTGCCTCTGCCTCAGTATATAAAGGACTAGAGGGGGGAGGCTGGCCGGCCATAGGAGGCGCGCCAGGAGAGTCCTACTCCCTCTGGGAGTAGGATTCCCCCCCCCCAATCCTAGTTGGAATAGGATTCCTTGAGGGGGGAAAGAGAGAGAGGGGGGCCGGCCACCTCTCCTAGTCCTAATAGGACTAGGGGAAGGGGGGAGGCGCGCGGCCACCTTGGGATGCCCCTTTCTCCTTTCCACTAAGGCCCATCAAGGCCCATATGGTTCCCGGGGGGTTCCGGTAACCTCCCGGTACTCCGGTAAAATCCCGATTTCACCCGGAACACTTCCGATATCCAAACATAGGCTTCCAATATATCAATCTTTACGTCTCGACCATTTCGAGACTCCTCGTCATGTCCGTGATCACATCCGGGACTCCAAACAACCTTCGGTACATCAAAATGCATAAACTCATAATATAACTGTCATCGTAACCTTAAGCGTGCGGACCCTACGGGTTCGAGAACAATGTAGACATGACCGAGACACATCTCTGGTCAATAACCAATAGCGGGACCTGGATGCCCATATTGGCTCCTACATATTCTACGAAGATCTTTATCGGTCAGACCGCATAACAACATACGTTGTTCCCTTTGTCATCGGTATGTTACTTGCCCGAGATTCGATCGTCGGTATCCAATACCTAGTTCAATCTCGTTACCGGCAAGTCTCTTTACTCGTTCTGTAATACATCATCTCGCAACTAACTCATTAGTTGCAATGCTTGCAAGGCTTATGTGATGTGCATTACCGAGAGGGCCCAGAGATACCTCTCCGATAATCGGAGTGACAAAACCTAATCTCGAAATACGCCAACCCAACATGTACCTTTGGAGACACCTGTAGTACTCCTTTATAATCACCCAGTTACGTTGTGACGTTTGGTAGTACCCAATGTGTTCCTCCGGTAAACGGGAGTTGCATAATCTCATAGTTATAGGAACATGTATAAGTCATGAAGAAAGCAATAGCAACATACTAAACGATCGGGTGCTAAGCTAATGGAATGGGTCATGTCAATCAGATCATTCTCTTAATGATGTGATCCCGTTAATCAAATAACAACTCATTGTTCATGGTTAGGAAACATAACCACCTTTGATTAACGAGCTAGTCAAGTAGAGGCATACTAGTGACACTTTGTTTGTCTATGTATTCACACATGTATTATGTTTCCGGTTAATACAATTCTAGCATGAATAATAAACATTTATCATGATTATAAGGAAATAAATAATAACTTTATTATTGCCTCTAGGGCATATTTCCTTCATGTGTATGTATGGATGGATGGAACATGGAACATGAGGGGGGGATGATAGATGATGAGGGAGGGGTCGATATACCCCCTCCCCGATAACATTATTTGTTCATAGAATATGATGTTTTTTTCCATAGAATATTTTTTTATCATGAGAGAGGTGGGGACGTCGGGGAAGAAGGGGAAGAAGAGGGAGAAGAAGAGGAGAGGAAGAAGAGGAAGAAGAAGAAGAAAAAGAGGAGAAGAAGAAAGAATAGAAGAGTCTTCTCCTCTATTCTTTCTTCTTCTCCTCTTTTTTTTCTTCTTCCTCTTCTTTTTTTATCGGGAATGAGGGTGTCGATGATCGCCGAGCGGTTGAGGGTCGTCGAACATGAGGGGGGGATGATAGATGATGATGAGGCGCGGGAGGGGGGGACGTCGGACATTCATGAGAGAGGCGGGGAACAAGGGGAAGAAGAGGAAGAAGAAGAGGAGAGGAAGAAGAGGATAAAAAAAGAAGAGGAAGAATACGAATAAAAAGAGGAGAAGAATAAAGAATAGAGTAGAAGAACTTCTTCTCCTCTATTCTTTCTTCTTCTCCTCTTTTTTTCTTCTTCCTCTTCTTTTTTTAGCGGGAACGAGGGTGTCGATGTTCGCCGAGCGGTCGAGGGCCGAGAACTAGGTTGGAGGGTCGAGGGTCGCCGAGGGGTCGATGGAACCCTAAATAGCAAGTATCGTCGGTGCGAGATACATGTGGTCGTCGGTGTCAAACACTACATCCACGTCCCACAAGTTTTGGAGAGCTTCGTACCATTATGCATCTGTTACTTCCATCTAATGATGAAGACATGGTTTTCTTGAATCCTTTGACAACATGACATATAGAAGGGTAGATGAGATCAGGAAAAATATGGACCATTTTATGCACATCCAGAATGGCGCCATTTTATTAAATCCGTTAAAAGTTAAGAGAATCCCTTGTTTGACATTCATGAGAGAGGCGGTCCAGACATCAGACATTCATGAGAGAGGCGTTTCCGAGGCCACACCCCAAACCCTAGAAGCGTTGTCGAGGCCACCCAAACCCTAGATTTATGAAGCTAGATCTATGTTTGTCACTAATAATATATCCATCTCCCGTGTTTGTTATTAATTGCCATGTTGTAATATTTGCAGAAACTATGGATCCAAGAGACTTAGAAGAAGAGTTGTTGGGAGATATAATCCGCAACGTATGTGATGTCTTGGAGTTATTTCTCAACGACAACGATGGTCTTGAAGGAGAGGATGAAGCCTCCGGTGATCGAACAAAGGAGGAGGATGTCTCCGGTGACAGAATGCCGGTGGAAGAAGGACGTGATGATGGCTCCGGTGATATAACAACAAAGGAGGGATCAGCTATTGCAAAGTCCGGCGAGGTGTATATATATATACATATATTCATTAAGCCTGTGCTGACTAGTAGCTAATTGATGCATGAATCGTTTTGGTATATGTACATATATTAACTCTTCTTTCTTCTTTTAATTATATATAGCCCTCCGAATCGAGCCAAACTTCGGTAACGAGAAGAGGCCCAAAGAAAAGGTTGCACCTAGATGAAAAATTCATTATCACATAAATCATGAATGATGGCCAACCGATTGAACCGCAACGGACCAGAAATGAATTTTCATCTCAGTGTGGAGCTATCCTTAGGGACATCATCCCGATCAACATCCAGCAATGGAACAAGCCTAAGAAGGAAGACCCTCAAGTTTCTTATGTCATCGATAGACAGAAAGATGATCTTTGGACCTCGCTGCAGGCAAATTTCACCCTACCGGCAGAGGAGGATCCGAATAATCCTGTTATAGAGCCATGGGTCAGGGCATTTGCTCTAAGGAAGATGGCAGATCTATTCAGGCGGTGGAAGAATGAGTTGAAATCAAAGTTTGTCGACCAAGGGAAGACTCTAGAATTCACCAGCCGATTTGAGAAGATCAAAGATCACTGACCCGCATTTGTGGACTACAAGACATCGGAGAAGAGTAAGAAAATGTCTGATACAAACAAGCTAAATGCTGCAAATAAGCAGTTTCACCATTGCACAGGGTCAGGCGGCTACATCAAAGCCCGGCCAAAATGGGACAAAGCTGAGAATGACCTGATTGATAAAGGGGTCGAACCACAGACATTCCACTGGCTAGAACTTGCAAGGACTTGGTTCTTCGGGTTTGGGGGAACTTTGAACCCTGAAACCGGGGAGTGCCATTGGACGGACGAGCAACTTGCACTACCCATCACGAGGCTTCAGCAGCATATCGCCGCAACGTAGGCAAGGATGTTCATTCCAGACAGAGAGCATGACGAGCTGACCGTGGCCCTCGGGAATCCTGAGCAGCCTGGACGAACACGAGGCACGCCAGGATCCCTTCCATGAAAGAAAGGGTTTCCCGATGCAGGCGGTTACAGAAGCCGGGAGAGGAAGAGGAAACAGGAGTTGAGCTGAGTGTAGCAGCTGCATGCAAGAGTGCAAAGGCTAGAGGAACAAGTTGAGAGCCAGCAAGCTGCTGAGGAACCATCTCAGCAGCAGGAAGCTACCCCACCATCTCAACGGAGAATCAGCGTGGCTTCCACGGAGCTCTTTCAGCAGCCTGACTCCACGGATCCTCGCTACCCTATGGATTATATCACGAAGGTCCAGCATTGCGAGCTTATGACGAAATGTGCGAACCTGTTGTTGAAGGCGGCTGTCGGCTCTGTTGCACCTCCTCAAGTTAACGAAACTTTTCACTGCCGTCCGATTCCTGAGGGCTTCGCTGTTGTGGCGGTGGATGAAGTCATAGATGTATTTGCGGAGCTCCAGCTTGAGCACCCAACAGGCAAAGGGGAGGATCAGCTGGGTTCTGCCCTGAGGGCTACATGTCTATGGCGGAAGGAGTACATCCAGCTTCCAAACTGGATGCCTCCGCCTCCTCCTCCTCAGGTGAGTGAGCACACTCTGCCTTCTCCTCCTCCTCCGGCGGGTGATCAAGGCACTCCGCCTTCTCCTACGCCACCTCCGGCGTGTGACAGCACCCCGCCTCCTCCTCCGCCTCCTCCAGCGCGTGACAGCACTCCGCCTCCTCCTCCGCCTCGCCAGCAACGGCGGAAGACAGATGCCGCTCCTGCTCCTCCAGCGCGTCGGAGCAGTCCGCCTCCTTCTCCGCCTCATAAGCTACAATGGTAGACAGACGCTGTCACTCCGGCGAGTAGCAGCACATCCAGATCAGGCGTGAGGCCATACAAATATGGTCCATCTCTCAAGTCTCCAGAAAAGTTGCCATACGAGAGGACCAAGAAGGAAAACGAGGAGATCTCTCGTGCCCAAGGGAAGGACTTTTTTGCAAAGGAACCTCCACCTCCTGATAGATCCAGTGAAAGCAAAGCGCACTCTGGAGGCCCTTCAGCGACCGCCACCGCCTCTGCCGATTACAAACTATGACCGCATTATTGGAAAGAAATGTGATGAAGTTATGAGTCGGTCGAGAAGTAGCAGTGATGGTGCAAGAATTGGGAAAACAATCCCCCAGCTCGGCGAACAAGAAAATCAATCATGCCCCCCCGCTCAAGGTGTTTACCGATACGCCGGTGGTAGTGAACGTTGCTCCTGGTTTCAATCATGGTGACTACCTAAGCGATGATGTATTGTTCGAAACCGCTGAGGAAGACCCATTTTAAAAAAAGTTTGCGGAGCGTCTCGTTAGAACTGAAGAAGATGAATGAAATCTATCGACGATGATGCGAAGACTGCATAAATTGTACATGGATGCCTCCAAGAGTGGACAAGGCAGTATCTTGGTGGGGGTTAATGCTGAACACAAATTCCTTGGAAGTGACGACTATTTCTACGTTGAATTTGACGAATTATTTCAATTATACAATCAAAAAGCCCTCGAGAAAAGTCTCGTCGCTTGTTATTGCCTGTAAGTATTATTTCTGTAATTAAGTCTCTAGCAATTTACTCGTTCATTGCATGTATATAATTATATCCTCACTATATTATGTAGATTGAAGATCATCGAATTCAAAAACAACCGGAGCTGCTTTGACATTGGGTTCGTTAACCCATATTTCGTAAATGCATATATGTTTAAGCACAGGGCAAGGGAGACTGAGGATATCTTGCTAAGTACGTTCCTTTGTCACCAAAACAAAAGGAAAATACTCTTTCCGTACAACTACAAGTGAGTGTTACTGTCTTCTGCATATTCTGTTTCGCTTACTCGGTTAAGTGTACTTGACGAGTTATGCGCGCACGCAGGTTCCACTTTATTCTTCTAAGCATTACGCTTGACGATGGAAAAGTATAAGTCTTGGACTCAAGACGTTATGCTTTGTCGGAGTTTGCAGACATCATCGAAGTACTCCAGAAGTAAGTTCAATCATTATCGCACTATATCGGCAACTTTCGTTCATTTACTGATATCAAGTAATCATTTTCTTTGTCGGGCAGGGCTTGAAAAAAGTTCATCAAGAAGGTTAATGGTGAATGGAGACAAGAGCTGCTATTTACATAACCCAGAGTAAGTAGTACTAGCTAGCTAGTTTCGCGCATCTCTCGTTGATTGTAGTTTCAATATCATTATCATGGTTCATTATCAATTTTATTAAACTTTATTTTCGTATAGTGCATATATCAGCAACCCGGAAATGATTTATGTGGATACTACGCCTGCGAGTTCATTCGCCAATTTTGAAGTACGTAAACAATATTCACAATTTTATTTTATCATAATCAATTGTGTTTATTTCATTCATATATATATAGACACACACACTAGCACGTATGCCCGTGCGTTGCAACGGGAGAAGTAATTGACATGTCCATAAAAACGTATATCAATGAACACAACAACATCCGGATGGTGCCACCTCACGACAGCAGGAATACGCACGCCGAGGTTGAAATCCACTTCCTCCTTTGTTATGGTTATGTCACGAAAGTCTTAAAAATAATTATTAACGCATGATTGATGGACTCCGGAAGGATTAAGTTCAAAAGCTTAGAAAACAAAATAATAATAATGAGGCAAATTTGACCTACACTACCACAAATTCAACATGAGTCAAATGAACCACATATTGTAAAAAATTAGGCTAGCTATGCAACTACACTGGAGAAACAACCATCGTAAAAGCAGAGATTCGTCCATGAAGCATGATGAATGTGCTCTCTGTTTGCAGAAGTTGTACTAAATTATGAGGCAGGACTTTCAACACCTGGGTGCCCCTACACCCTCAACAAACAGTAAATTCAAAATAAATTGAAAAAAAAACCTGAAACTTTGAGAGATCAAACATTCTATGTTTTTTTTGCAAAGTTTCGGCTACAAAAAACATACGAGGAGCTCTCGGCTAAAAAAAAATCACAGTTCAAAGTTTATGTGCCAGAAAAAGTGTGCCAACCAGCTCCTGTAAGATGAAGACCGGCTCTATTCCTGCATAACAATTTTGGTGATTTTTGCTTACTGCTTCTTTCCCTGACAGTCATCCATCATTATAATGGATAGTTTCCCTGTTTTTAATGTAAAGACAGTAAAAAAAAATAATTCTACGTGCACACCAAGGTGCATATTTTATACCTTTTTTCCATTGCGATCAATCTTATATGTTTGCATCATTGATATCAAAATTATATCTTCCTTAGTTTAAAGTGCAAAACTGATGGATAGAATTGGACGTACAATGGCGTACCTTGGATGGAGCACGTACATACGATGTTTCGGAAACTCGGCGGAACAGCGAGATTGGAAAGTTCAGGCGCGGATGCAACCGATACCTCACAGCGAACTTGTCGGAGTTGATTGCGGTCATCTATTATCCCATGCCTCGATCTTCTTGAATCATCATAGCTACGTATTCTCCCATTGCATGCAAATCAGGGGAGAAAACAATCAATGATTTAATTAGCATGGCACGGAGAGAGTCAGATCAACCCAATCTATCGCCGCATGCATGTGTCGGCGAAGATAAATCCAGCAAGGGTACTTACTGCTGGTCGCTGCTGGCCGCATACATGTGTCACTATCAATGATATAACTCGGCTGCAGCGGAATCCATCTGCCCAAAAGCATAGTTGTCGCTGCTGGTCGTCCCATGCTCGTCCCGTGCACTCCGCCGGTCGCCCCTCACGGCCTCCAGGATCACAACTCTATAAGAAATCGGCCAAAATAAATTTCAACGCGCGCTTGAAGCCACACGTTGGCCCCGACGCTGCCATCGATGGGGTGGACTAGCTCCACGTTGATCTCGCTCAATATGTACAGATACTCGTGCTCGCGACGAAGAGCTCGCAGCGACCAGGGCGTCAATTCCAACACACGCAACGCCAGCTAGAGCGCCCCGCGCTACCAGCGAGATCAAACGCCGTCCGATTCTAGAACGCGTGCAAAGAAACATAGAGAGAAGAAACGTTGGCCGTAGCTGAGTTGATGCTATTATTTCCAGAGGGCTCTCAGTTTGTCCATCGCTCTTGTACGAGGAGACGATAGATACCGGCGTAGACCCACACCGTGCGCCAGGAGAGAATATGAAAGATCACAGAGCCATGGATGTCGACGGGAGGCGGCAAGTCAGATGCACGACTCAAACGATGAGGAGAACTGTAGGCCGAAAACCTGTCGTCGCAGCGCCGCGAAACGATCTGATTTGGGGTTTCCATCGAGGGACTCGACTCCTTTCAATAGGTGCCTTCGGCTTGTGGAACAGGTAATGAGTGCACGTCGGGAACCATGGGCTCTTGCTTGATCAGGGTTCTTGTCGGGGTAAGAGTTCCTCGGGATGGTAGGAAGGACGGGATCAAAGCCTGCGTAGGTATTTCTTTTCCATCGTCTGGGACAAAATTTTCTTAGCGGACGAACGACGGATAGAAATTCCATGTAAATAGTACCACCTCGGATAACGAAAATAATATAGGTAAAAAAAACTGAAAGCGTAAACTGACGGAAAGAAGCGTATTGTGACGGTGAACCCGACAAAGTCAATCCGTGCTTCATTATTACTAGCAAAAGGGCCCGTGCGTTGCAACGGGAGAAAAAAAATTATCTCCAATGTCCATGATCACATTTTGTTGTATCACCGAGATTCCTTATCAATCTCAATTTCGTGAAATCATGAACGTTTTTTGAAACTCATGAACATATTTCAAACTCATGAACACTTTTGCAAATTTTTGAGCATTTTTTAAACTCAAGAACTTTTTTGAATTCATGAACATTTTATACTATTTGTAAAGTTATTTAAAAATTCTGAACATTGTTTAACAATTTTCTTGAATCGGAGAACATTCCTAGAATGGACGAACATTGTTTGGAAATTAGTGGAACAATTTTTTTAAGTTCACGAACATTTTTTCGAATTAACAAACATTTTTGGTAATGCATGATCTTTTTTGAATCAGCGGATGTTTTATGAATGAATAAAACATTTTTTGAATTTTTAGGATATTTTTCCATATGATTTGAATTGGCAAAATTTGGTCAATTTCATTAACTTTTTTAATACACGAACTATTGATAAAACATGAATATTTTTTAATTTTCCGGACATCTTCCATTGGGATGTCCGCAGCGGATGCCTTTGTCTGCCTGCCGGTTGACAGCAATGGTGGCATTTCAGTCTTCTAGTCGCTGCACCATGGCCATGACAGTCGTTGTGCAGCGAGGAGGATGGATGCGGCTATGGCCGGGGCTGGAGTTTACATAGTCGGCAGATGGCAGGGCAACTGACGAGGTGGTTAATGGTGGGCAATAGACAAACAAACATGTGGCGTCGGAGTAGGTTCTTGGGCAACCACACATGCTTAATGTAGGGAGGCGGAATGATGACATGTCATTTGAACATGGAGTTGTCGCGTGCACCGGAAAACAGCGCGAGCGGCGCTCTCGGGAGGCGCCACTTTCAATGCGAGAGTGCCAGTGAGAGGTCGTGTCGCTCTGAGCCAGCATAAATGCATCGTTGTGCTCTGGAGCGGCGCTGACCACTTCGGACGTGAAGGATGTGGGAAAGGGGGGCTGGGGTTTGGGTGGGCCATGGCAGATAGAATCGAGGGTGGCAGATGTCCGGACGCCCGCAAAGCACCTAGCTAGTTTTTGGATTGCGGGAGAAATTAAGTTTGGACCAGTCGGCGGGCCGACACAGACCGTCATTTGATGACAAAACATGTCCGGATCATGAGGTCTGGATGATTGCGGGCTTTTTGTGAGTCGGCGTTGGAGATGCCCTTACATACTCTTGAAGAGTTTAATAATCCATTTAAAGTATTTTATCAAATTATCAAAAAAATTGAATTCTAATAATTTTTTTGCGAAATGGATTCTAATGATTTTGATTATGTAATTTTTTTAATGGAAGGACTGTTTTATTTGAAATATTATATTTCATTCCCAATATCTTTTACACTATTAAGTGTTGACCCTAACGCAAGCAATATTAATAACCGGCTGACAAAAAACAATGTTGGGGCCTAGCCCACCGGCACGTAACACCCATCAGGCCATCACGTGTACCTCCACCGCTAGCTAGCTTATGCTTATCCATTCATCTCCACGAAGATGCATCTGCATCCATCTCCCATCTCTCGCTCCATCGTTCTCACATCCAAAAAAGCACCGACAGAGCTATCCTTCGTGGCCCTTATCCACAAGGCTGCTCCTCATCCGTCATCACCCCAGCTCCCAGCAGCGCTGCTCTCTCGTCTTCTCCGCCCCGCCCCCAGTTCCTTCCAACGCCTACGCGTTGGTGCTCCAGCCAAAGACAGCCACCCCAGCCGCCGTCTGCTCCGACCTGGGCCAGGAGAGGACGCCGAGGCTGGCAAGGGACGGGGGTCGGGCCGGTGTGCAAGGTAGCTAGGAGGCAAATACTTGGTCGCGCCGAGAACGAGCCTCGTGGCTCCCCCCGCCCCTCTCTATAAATCGCGGGTCCCCTCTCTACAAATCGCGGGTCCGTGGAGCGAACAGCCTTTCTTCCTCTGCTCTGACGAGCTGCCTTGCTTGGATCCGTCGAGCGAGGCGCCGGTGGCGGCGGTGTCCGACGTGCTCCTGGCCGGTGCCCCTTTCGTCCTCTGCTCTGAGGCCGGGTCCGGGCTTGCCTCTGTTCTTTTGCCATCACAGTCGACCGCTGCCTCTGCTCCAACCATGACATGACCTGAGTTCCTTCTATTCTTTTTCTTCGTTTATTTCCTTTGATTCTTGAGGTAGCATCTCCCGCTCGATTAATTCCATCTTTGACCAACTCCTTTGATGCTACTTGTTGTCGTCAACTCACAAACACATTTAAACTGGTGGGACAGTCTACAAGTAAACGATGTGGGACTATCTATTAACCATAATCTTCTATACTTTTTATTACAGAAACACTCGCTGGAACATCTCACGCAGACGGGCTAAGGCCCAAGTGGCAACGCATCAGCCACGAACGATCGCAAGGCAAGGCCCGAGCAAGAGCGCAGATGGAAAATATATAGATTAGTGCACGTACGGACGCATATAGATAGTACCACCTTGGATATTAAGAAAAATATCAAATCAAGAAAAAACGGACAGGAAGAAGCGTATTATGACACGGGAAGAAAGCGCATTGTGACGGTGAACCCGGAGACTCAATCGATGCTTTATTATTAGGAAGAGATTATTATTATTATTAGCAAAAAAGCCCGTGCGTTGCAACGGGAGAAAAAAAATCACATCCTAAAATAAATATGACTCAAGTGCCCCATCCACACGAGTCCATCCATGTTGGCATATGTCACTGCTTATACTCCTTTTGTGTGTTCTATAATTGCAATGAATGATAGCTAAAATGACAAAACTAATTTGAGGGGAAGCTAAAATGACAATTTTAAACTTATTAGACGCAACATTCTCATAACATGTAGAAAAAAAAGGTAAACACTCGTGCTGGAATCTACCTAAACAATAGAAAAGCATTGGCATACTTTAAAAAATAAAAAATAAAATTTCTGAAACACACATACTTTGCTACATTGATATGCACGAAAATTAGTTTAATATCGAGTAGTTTGTGTCACATCCATGAAAAACTCTCACTGCGACTCCATGTGCATTAGTGACGGGCGCAAACGGATCAATAGAGACAGGCTTCTTCCCAGCGGCGTCCAGGAGAAGAGCATGTCCGATGATGGTCATTGGCTGGTCGACGAGGTAAGACATGACATGGCGTTGTGCACCACACACACCTTGTCCACGTCCTCAAGGGGATGGCCCTCCAGCACCCATCAACGCACACATATTCCTCCTACTATGTGCCCGTGTATTGCAACGGGAGTAACAATGATAAAAAAATTCATGGATGGGCAGTGGACATGATGAACTTATACTACTTGCGCTGCATCATCAATCAATTTGCATTATCATTAAAAAAAGTGTCACAACCTTTGGCAACAGCAGGGCGTAGCATTAATCATTCTAGTCGAAATCATGAAGTTTGAAATGGATTTGATTTCCAAAACATGAATTTAAAATTCAACTAAAGAGAATTATTTTTTCTTGGTGTATACATTTCAGCTGTGTCCCCATAATCAAAATATACTACAGCTTTTCAGTCAAAAAACATTCTTTCATTGTTTAAATAAAACCATTTCAAAGTTGTGCCTCTCTGTGAGTTTTGAGCCATGCTCTTACGTATTTTTGTGCAACTACACGATGATAGTAGAAAATGATAAACATGCCAAATCTGGGTCAGAAGAGTGCAAGAAGGCACCTGTCAATAGCAGTGGACCATTTACTGTCGATAAAATCAGCGGATACACTTAGCACAGTCTGCATTGCAGACTTCCCTCATAAAATCCGTTGCAACTCCTGCAGTGATAACCGGAAATATTAATATAAATAATTAAAATGCGGACAGAGGACATATTATGCGTCAATCATGAACAGTTTGTTGCCAGAAGATCATGTATTGTTGTACTCAAGGCAATTATATGCTAGGTCTCCCATTGAAGAATGTAGCTGTCAATTGCCACTGAGAACTACAAGTATCATGTAGTTATGCATGGTAAGCTTCTTGAAAAGAATTACTCAATGCAAGCTTGTTACTGAGATGGATTATGCAAAACTCACCTCTATCCATGTTATGTGAGAGAAATTCTAGCAGAACTTGAGTTACTTCTGCTGCATCATCAATGAATTTGCACTATCCTAAGAAATTATATGTATCACAGTCTTTGGCATGAACCACGCTGAACTACAATGCTCTTACTCTCTGTTCAATACTTGTCTCTTTTTTCTTATCTAAATTGAAAAAGAAATGTCACCATGGTGATAAACATTTATGCTAGAGCCACAAAATTTAATACATATATCTTTTTGTCTATCTACAATGCAATATTATGAATGTCATAACTTCAAACAGAGAAGATTAGACTTGATTAGATTTAGAACTGATTTTCAGTAATCTTCATGTGTCGTAGGGCACCATGTTCCCTTGAAACTAATATCAACAAAATAAATGTCTTACTCCAAAGTCTTGAGGAACATAATAAAGATACACATAGGGAATTAATATAGAGTAATCCAAAAGAAGAACCAATCAATTAAAAGGTATCCAGATCATATGAGGAATGAGACAACACTTTCATTAACATGTCAGACCAGGATGAACCAATCTAACAATAGTCAAATAAATAGAGGAACTCCACCATGGAAAGAGTGGTTGATTACTTTTCATGCTTATTCCCCAATAGGTATTTTTATCAGATGGATCAAATGAACTCTATGCATAACCCGCCATTCTTGGTATGGTTTGTGGCACAGGATGGTGGCATCACACTCCTGCAATTGATATGTGGTTAAAGTATGACCAGCAGCTACATTCAACTCAACATAACTCAGAAGAAAAATCCCCACAAAAGGAAATTCAAAAGACATGTAATAATTGATAGAAACCTAAAACTGAGTAAGAAATACCTTAGATTAAGCATTCATAATTTGATTTTGTAGTAAAAATCATAACTTGGTCAGAAAATAAAATACCTAAGACTCCGTTGTATGGGATTTAATAATATGTCATGCATTGTATCCTAAATTCAGGACCAAAGGATGTGTTCTTAGATTTTAAATATAATTCTATCAATCATGTGAAAGGAAATAATCATCGCTATCTATTTTCATTAGGCATTACCTCAAACACATGGGTCAGCAAGTCCAACAGGTAGATGGAGGGATGGCTGGAATTGGGCAGAGCAGAAAAGGGCACGTTGCAAAAGTTTGTTCTGTTGGGCGGGGAGGAGCAATGCTTGCAGCTGGCTATCTATTTTATGCTTGATATGTCGTTGACAACCAAGTGAAGCTGCTGCAACTTGTAAGGTGCACGCATGGTGGGTGTCTTGCCATGGTTGCAGCCATGCTAATCTTTCCCTATGTCCTGGTCCATACTGGGGAAACAAATAACCTGCATACTAATAATGAACATACTCAGAAAATGCATGCAAGAACTGAATATATGAAAGTAAAAAATTGTCGACCTTGCGCCACTGCTACTGTATCATTGCAAAAATAAGAATTTACACCCACATCTTGTAGAAAGAAATCGGCACACAACATTAGCTATCATTACTTGAGACCAAAATTAAGTACCTTTAGCGGTCATCTCTCGCGTAGAATTATATCCCGTTTTCAGCTTTTCTGCACAATTATCTGCAGAGAAACAACCATAGATTAGATTTTTTCTTTAAGCATTACCAAATCTCCACATTCATCGGAAAAGAAATAACAATTAGCATAGGTATTTTACTTAAGCATTACCTCAAACACATGAGTAGGTCCAAGTGTCCAACAGGTAGACGGCAAGGGGGATGACTGAATATTTTGTAATCGTCATGTCGTCCAAGGCGAAGTGAGGCAGCTGCTGCTTGTAAGGTACGCGCATGGTGGCCGTCCTGCCGTGGTTGCAGCAACGCTGATCTTTCCCTCGCGTGGGGCCGCAATTCCGGCTCGCGGATGGCCGGCGAGCCACCGGCGAGCAGCAGCAGGACAACTGCCACACCTCACAGCTCCCTTATCTCTCCCTCCGGCCTCCCATCTCCTTCCTCACGTGCTACCTTTTCTCTCCCGCTCATCTCTCTCTTCCCTCACAGTTACCCGACGCCATGCCGCGCCCGCCAACCGTCATGCTCCGAGCTCCAGCCGCCTTCCTTGCAGATCCACCGCCTGAGCGCCACTTCCCACCGGATCCGGCGAGATTCTGCATGTCCTTGCCGACCGCACCACCGCAGGCCCTTGCAAGGCCGCCGCCGGTTTTGCCTCTCCTCCACGCCTCTCCTCGCAATTATGAAGGGGTATCTAGTCATGGAAGGGGGATGGAGGTGTTTGGGTTGCGGCCGCGTCGGCGAGATGGCGGAGGTGCGGCCGCGGCCGCGAGATGACGGAGGTGTGGCAGCGGCGGCGGCGGCGCGAGGATGGCGTGGCTTGAGCACGGGTGAGGGGTCGAGGAGGCACATTATTTTTGCGCCCCTGGCATCGGTTGTTTGGGCTGCCGCTTCAGCCGGGCGATCCACCACAGCGAGGTCGATCCATGGGCTGAGGCCCAGCTAGTTGTGGGGCGCACCGGGAGCAGGCCTAGGTGGGTGGTGCGAACGTTGCAGAGACAAAATTTAGTAGCACTTCGAATATGTTTTAAATTCAAACTGAAAGTGTAAAATCACGTGAAGAAGCGTATTGTGACGGTGAACCCACAGAGTCAATCCGTGCTTTATTATTAGGGATAGATTATTATTATTATTATTATTATTATTATTATTATTATTATTATTATTATTATTATTATTATTATTAGGGAGGGATATATATCCGTTCTTTAAATTAGCCCTGGCAGAAGTGGGACATACTCCTACTAGAAGATCGCCTACAAGCAATTCAAGAGGAGTTGGCGGGATTCTTTGTCGACTACATCTTTCCTAAAGACGGAGAATGCTATCGGGATATGAAAATTTATTCATAGATATATGCATCGACGTGTACTATATGTAATAGTTTCGGATAGATATACGAAAACTTGTTGTTTGACCAAGCACCTGGAAAGAGAGAGGTCACTCTTCTCTCTATATATGTTCATGATCACGATGCTGTGTAACTAATGGTTCCTTCATTTAATTGTTTACTAGCTAGCTAGCGTCGAGTACGTTCTCTTTGTATGTACTAGCTACCGTCGACCAAGCACGGAGAAAGAGGTATGGTCTCCTAGGACTAGTCGGTGCGGCGAATGGTGGCGACGAGCCCGCTCGGATGCAAGGCAGGGAGAGAGAGTGCGAGAGGAAAGGGGATAGTGCGGGGGGAGGGGGGATGGGGGAGGTAGGGTTCGAGAGGACGGCGGGGTGGGCTTATATATACACTGGGGGGCGTCGCGGCATGGCCGACATGCAAACCCCTAAACCCTCCAAAACCACCACCCCCCTTAAAAAAACAAAAACCCCAGCACCTGAACTGCTGACGCGTGGAAGCTTATTGGTCCCGGTTGGTGTTACCAACCGGGACCAAAGGTCCTCCTGCCTGGGCGCCCCAAAGCGGCCACATTGACCCCCTATTGTCCCGGTTCGTAAGTGAACCGGGACCATAGGTTTAGGGCTTTAGTCCCGACCCTTTGGTCCCGGTTCGTAAGTGAACCGGGACCATAGGTTTAGGGCTTTAGTTCTGACCCTTTGGTCCCGGTTCAAGAACCGGGACTATTGGGCCTTACGAACCGGGACAAATGACCCTTTTTCTACTAGTGTGGGTGTGTTGGGGACACAAGAGACTCTTTGTTATTTGGTTGCAGGGTTCCTTGAGAGAGACCATCTTCATCCTACGCCTCCCACGGATTGATAAACCTTAGGTCACCCACTTGAGAGTAAATTGCTACTGTCCTACAAATCTCTGCACTTGGAGGCCCAACAACATCTATAAGGAGAAGGTTGCGTAGTAGACATGAAGCACCAAGGAGGAATAACCTAAATAATGGAAGCATGACATGTGAGCATGAAACAATTAAATTGACTGCTTATATGTTGGAATGAAAAGTCAGTAATAGTTACCTTCATGAACTGCTCCCTATTCAAGGTAAGTCGTTGCTTCTGCGCTTCAGTTTTTTCATCTTTTAATGAAGGTAGGTGTGGTAGTAGTGCGAGACGGCAACCCAACGCACCTCGTACTGCAACTGACGAGCTTTCTTCTTCGCAGCCGCCAGCAAGACCACATCAGCTCTGACCTTGTGCTCGTCAAGAACTCTATAAAGTTCCTGCAATCATGCATAAAACCAAAAGCAAACAAGGCATGAGTTGAGTGATTCAATGATAAACTATGAACACAACTGAAGACAAGTGATTTAGAAGAGAACTTACCCAAAATTTGGTGATCACGACCTTAGTGGCCGTCCCATACTCCGCGTGGCTGGAAGCCTCGTAGTGGGCCCAACTCGTGGCCAAAACCCGCAGCTCCGGGTCTGTCGGTTGGTAGGTGCGACATATGCCAACGGGTGGCTTATCATTGTGGGAGCCAGTAAGACATCGCCGGTGCCTGGAAACGGGATAAGGCGAAGACATGCACGCCGGCGGATCTTACCCAGCTTCGGGGCTCTCCGTGGAGATAACCCCCCTACTGCTGCTCTGCGGGGTCTCTGCATGATCACTAGATGAACAAGTAGCTACACAATGCTCCTTGAGCTGTTTGGTGGGAGGAGGAAGAAGGACACGGCTAGCCTGCTTCTTCTCCTTGTGTGGTGTCTAGGACTAGCAGGGGGTCCAACCCTTTGCATGGGTGCCCCGGGGGGTTTATATAGGCCCACCCCCGGGGGTACAATGGTAATCCGACTGGGCGCGGGGCCCAGCCGTTTGTGACTGCGCTCGCTGGCTACTGCGCCGGCTGCTGGGGCCCGCCGACTGGTGGGTCCCGCCAGCTGCCGGCCCCTTGGTCGACAGGCAGGCCCCACTGTCCAGGGCCTGGTTGGCGGCTGGTTACTGTGGCTCCATCTTGGTGACGTGGGCTTCGTCGTGGTAGGCGCGGCTACAGCGCCGCCGCCCGTCGGGCGATCGCTGTAGCCTCACCGCGTCTTGTCTCCTTAAGGGGGCGTCTCCTTCGAGGGAGGCGGCTAGCCGGCTGCGGGGAGCCGGCTCTGTCTTGGGCCGACTGGTTGGAGGCGTGGCCGCCTTCGGTCGTCTCTCTGCCCAAAGGGGCCCACCGTCTGTGGGCCGTGCTGGCGGCCCGTCGTGGGTGACATCAGGGTCAACATGGCAACAGTGCCGCGCCGGACGGGTCATGGCTACTCCGTAGGCGCACTGTGCCAGGCGTGCTCCGGGATACAGGGGTGGCAGGCTTCACTGTAGCCACGCCCCGTCGCACCGCCGTTAGGTGGGTGCAAACTTTGAGGGTACGGTCCTGACCGCTTTATGGGAGCCGGCTTCTTGGAGTCGGCCTTCTCGCGGCCGGCTTCTCGAAGTCGGCCCTCCCATGGCTTTCTTCATGAGGGCTAAAGTCGGGCCGCCTTCCGAAAGCCGGCCTGGATGGCAGCCAGCAAGGGGAAGGCGGCTCCATGTCTTGGATTCTTGAGAGCCGGACGGGCTCGTAATTTTTTCAGAAGGGCCAGGGGAAGCCGGCTAGGCTACCCATGGCTATTTACTCCGACAGTAGTCCCCGAAGCTGATCGAGCTCCGAGGCAGACAAAGGGACAAGAAGCTTGGTCAGCTTCCCATCCTAAAGAGCCGACTTTGCGGGTGTATGCCGACTTCAGAGAGCTCCGCGTCTTGCAGGCGGGGAAAGGGGGCTACCTGCGTGCCGACCGCGGGCCCTCCCGCGGCCACGTGGCAGCGAGATCCTGCCAGCGCACGCGCGCGACGGGACGCTGCCGCAGGCCCGGGCCCGCCATTCGCAGGCCTTGGTCCGAGCGCGGATCTTCCGTGGCCCACATGGGCCGCTCTCCTTCCCGCGGCAGTTTTACTTTGCCGTTAAGGCACAATAAGTGCGGGACGTGGGGGAGTGGGCACGATCGATCCCCACGTTTCCCCACGCTGCGCCTCCTCGGCTCCGCCACGCGAGCCTATAAGTAGGGGGAGGAGGGGGAGCGACAGAGGTTCGCACGCTCTCTCTCGCTCCGCCCCTTCTCGTCCTCGTTCCTTCCTCTCGTTGCCGCCGCAGCCTCCCGTCTCAGCGCCGTCGCGCCTCCACATCGTCTCGCTCCCATGGCGCTGTCAAGCTCGTGGGACGGCTCCAACGTCCATGAGGACCACGTCGAGTTCCTCCGCCAAACTCGGCGCCTGCCCGACGCCAACCTTGTGCGGGTCCGCCTGGCGCCGGAGACGGAGATTTCGCCGGCGCCGGAGGAGGGCGAGCGGGTCGTCTTCTGCTCGCACTTCTTACGCGGCTTCGGCCTTCCGGCGAGCGGATTTCTGCGCTCCTTCCTCGAGTTCTACAACCTCCAGCCGCATCACCTCACGCCCAATGCGGTGATGCTGCTGTCGGCCTTCGTCTCCCTCTGCGAAGGTTTCTTGGGGCTGCTCCCCACGCCGGAGCTCTGGGGGGAGTTCTTCTAGAGCAAACTCGGCACCGTCATTGCGGGCGTGCCCGCCCCCTGCGGGGCCTTCATCGCCATGAGGAGGGCGAGCGAGAATAACCCGTTCCCGCCTATCCCCCTGATCCAGTCGGTGAAGATCTGGCAAAAGTTATATTTCTATGTGAAGAACGTCGCCGAGCAAGGAGACCACGTCAACCTGCTGGCTTACGTAGCCGCCCCGCCGGCTGGGAGGCAGCCCTCGTGGAGTTTCCGGTCCCGGTCACTGTCTCAAGCCGGGAACGCCGCCGTCTCCCGACTTCGGGTGATGATCCAGTCGGAAGGCCTGAACGGGGCCGATTTGGTGGCCGCCTTCGTGGTGCGCCGGATATCTCCTCTCCAAAGCCAGCCCCACATGATGTGCCAGATGAGCGGCCGCTTCGACCCAAGCCGGCTGAGCACCAGGGAGATGCCTCATGCGGAGGTGTCTTACATGGTAAACTATATCTCCAACTGCAAGCTCGTCGAGGACTCGCGATACGGCAAGGCGCCGTATTCTCGCGCCAACCCTCCGCCCGTGGTAAGTTTTCTTCTCTTTCTTCTTTTGGTAGCCGGCTTTATGACGGCCGGCTTCTAATCAGTCGGTCCTTCTTAGCAGAACCCCCTTCTCCCGCCGACGTCCGGGTCTGCGGGGATAGAACGCCAGTATGCCCCCGACCGCACGGCGGACGACATCGACAATCCGGACTTGGGGGCGGCCGCCATGGAAGACGCCGTCGTGGGGGACGACGCCGAGCCCGGGGGCTCAAGGCTCACCGCAAGCTTCGAGGATTGGCCGGACGATGCTGAAGCCGAAGTCGCCCCGCGTCGCCAGCCGGCGGCCGACCATCAGGGCGCGGGCTCGTCCATCGCGCCGGCTGCCGGTGGTGGCGCACAGAAGCGCCGGGCCGCTTCAGGCCTCTTCGGCAGTCGGCCGAAGAAGTCCAAAGCCTCCATCGCGGCGACCAAGCGAGACGAGGCGGCTGCGAAAGCGGCCCGTTTCTGCAAGGCGGTGAAGCAGCCTCAGGCGGTCTCAGCGTAAGTCGTCAATTGCCTTGTCGCATGCTCTTTATAATTCTCTTCTTGTTCGAGCATTCTTCTTAATTTCTTCCGCTTGTTGGACAGGGCGCCGCTTTCCCTTAAGCGTGGTCCGGGCGGCTCCGTAGTTGGGCCGGCTGGAGGTTCTTCAAGCTCCCGCTGCGTGGACCCCCGCGCTGACCTCAGGGAGGCCACAGAGCGGAACGCCCATGAAGCGCGGGAGGAGCGCGAGGCGGCGGAGAAAGCGGCCGCCCAGGCGGCAAGGGAGCAGGCCGACGCGGCAGCCAAGGCCCAGACGGAGGCGACGACCGCGGAGCCGGAGGCGGAGGGTTCGCGCAACCAGCCTCCGCTGCTCGCCATTCCCCTCCGAGCCGTGGCCCCCGACACCCCTTTGCCCTTGGCGGAGGAGATCGTCCAAGACCCGCCGCTGATGGAGAGGGGGGAGGACCCCGTGGCCTTTGCGCGGAGAGCGCCGCCAGCAGCGCCAACCGGAGCGTGCCAAGGCGGCCAATCGTCAGCAGCGCCGGAGGGGCCGACCGGGGGTGAGCCGGAGGACAGAGCCGGCCTTGAGATGCAGCCGGTGACGGGCCGGCGCGCAGGGGGAGGCGCCGCTCCGCCGGAGTTACGCCGAGTCGCGGGCGCAGGCCCGTCGGCGGAAGATCTGGAGGCGGCCAGCACTGCCACGTCCGAGTGGACTCCCAGCGGGGGGACTGGCGAGCTGAATGTGGCGGCTCAAGGGGTCCGGAGCCGGGTGCAAGCTCAGGCCGCCCTGCTGCAATAGTTCACCCAGGAGTTCCTGTCGACGCGAGCCGCCATCCGGGTGAGTCCTTCGTTCTTGGCCGCTTTTGATTTCTTGATTTCTTCCGTGGGGGAGCGTCAGCGCACCCACTGGGTGTAGTCCCCGAGATTCGGGCCGACTGTTGCGCAGTCGGGTCGGATCTTTCTCGACGGCTACCTTACTTTCCTTTTTGTCTGAACTTTCAGGAATATCACAACCCTGTGCTGCCGCCTTCAACTCCCAGGCTCGGGAGTTGAGCCGGAGGACCGACGACCTGGCCGACAGCCAAAGTAAGTACTCGATCTTGTCTGTCTCCTGTGGGAGCGCGTCAGCGCACCCACTGGGTGTAGTCCCCGAGATTCGGGCCGACTGCTAAGCAGTCAGGTCGGATCTTTCTTGACGACTCTTTCCTTATTTGTTTTTCTTTTTCTTTGTCTTCAGGGGCCAACGCCGACTTGAGGAAGGAGCTCGGCGAAGCGAAGGCCGCCCTTCATACCAAGGATGCCGAGTACGCTGCCTTGGTCCAGGAGCGTGATCGCCTGGCCAAGAAGCTGGCCGACCAGGAGAAGAGCCACAAGGCGGCCCTGCAGGCAGCATAGGATAGCGAAGCCGCCCTGAAGGCAGAGTATGAGACCGAGGCGGCGAGCTGGGCTGAGACCCGGCGAGCCCTGGATGAAGGCTTCGGCCGGATCGAGGATTTGATCGATGGTAAGCCGCCTTCCTCGCCCCTCCCCTGCCCCTTGCCGCCTGGGTTTCTGGCTTAACTTGGGCTGCTGCTTGTTTTTTGGTGCAGACTACTTCCCCGGCTACTCCGCCTTCGCCGCCCAAAGCATTGAGGCCCATCGCGAGGCGCGTCGTCAGGCGGGGGCCAACATCACGCCGGATGCGAACCGGACGCTTGAGGAGCAGCTCTTGGCTGTCCAGGCGCGGTTGCAGCCGGCTCATCGGATGCTTCGCCGGCTCCAACGTGCCAGGGCGCAAGTGTTGGCCGCCCTCTGGCCCGGCGAGACGATCCCCCGCACCCCAAGCCGAACTGCCGACTGGCTGGAGGTCGCAGTCGGTCGCTTTGAGGCTTGGAAGGTGTCGGCGGCCCGCCTCGGAGCCGGGCGGGCGTTGGAGTTCGTTCGGGCTTGGTACCCAGGGATGAGCCTGGACCAGCTGCGCACTTGGCGGATGGAGGCCGACGCGGAGCTGGAGTAGGTGAGGCCAGCTATCGCCCAGCGGGCTTCGACGATCGCCGAGTGCACCGACATCAGCGTTTTCGCACCCGAAATCGATGATGACGGTGTTGCTCAGCCGGAGGAGTGGTTCGGGCTGAACCCAACGGTGGGCGAGGACTCGGCGGAGGAGATTGCCTCCAGCGACGAGGGCGAGGATGACGAAGAGGAGGACGGCGAAGACGTCGAGCCGGCTGGTGGAACAACCGGCCGGCCTCAGGCCGACCGTGGCTCCAGCAACGAGGCGCGTGGAAGCGCGCCCTCTGCGGGAGGCGGTGACCAAGCCGAAGTTCACCAGCCGACCGCTCCTTCAGCCGGCACGACCGTCTCCGCCAACCAGCCCGGCTCGTCGGTCGCTCCGCCAGCTTGACCTGCCGTCCTTATTTTTCCTGCCTGTTGTCTTTTGAACAATGTTCATTAAGTTTTCACAGTTCCACCCACTGGAGGTGTATCCAAACTATGTTGAATGCTGGCCTCTCGGAGGTCTTTTATGTAAATATTGTTATGTGCATGTTTGGTTTCCATTCGCGTATGCTTTTTATCCTTAGGCCTTTTCCTTTGCCGCCTTCCCTCTTTGGAGAGGCAAGTACTTGAGCTTTCTTGGATTGAAGTGAAGTGAATGGAAACCGGCCGGCCGGCTACTCTGGTAGCCAGTCGGCGGTGGGAGAAAAACCGGCTTTTGTTATATTAGTCCGTTGGTCCCTAGCCGTTTTTCGTGTGGGCGCCCGTTCCTGCCTTTAACTCTTGCCAGCCGGACAGCCGGTTCTTTGAACTGCGACTTTTGGCAAGAAAAAGGCTTGGGAGCCGGCACACTACTTGTCTGACTGCGGGTAGGACTTCTAATATAACTCCAGTCGGCCAGTCCCTGAGCCGACTAGTCGAACCCGGTGCCGGACGGAACAAGTAAATGAAATGACAAGGTCATAAGCATGATACTTTTCATTCATAAATAAGGGATGGCAGTCCCCGAGCCCTCCTCGGGGGGCCTATTGTCTCGTACTTAATACAAAAGTTAGCGTGATACATACTGCATTTCAACTGTAGAATCTTCGAAGGAGGTTGGCGTTCCATGGTCGTTCCGACTCCTTGCCAGAGTCGTCTCTCTTGCGTGCCTTCGGCTTCTGTGCGTCGATCAGGTAGTAGGAGTCGTTGCCTAGAGCTCTGCTGATGACGAAGGGGCCTTCCCAAGGGGCCGAGAGTTTGTGCTGGCCGGCTGTTCGCTGGATCAGCCGGAGCACAAGATCGCGCTCTTGGAAAGATCTTGGCCTGACCTTCCGGCTGTGGTAGCGGCGCAAACCCTGCTGGTAGATGGCAGACCGGCTGAGGGCTAACAGCCGGCTTTCTTCCAGCAGGTCGACGCCGTCTTCTCGTGCTTCCTTGGCCTCCGCTTCCGTGTACATGGTTACTCGAGGTGAGTCGAACTCGATGTCAGTTGGGATGACCGCCTCGGCACCATACACAAGGAAGAAAGGGGTGAAGCCGGTTGACTTGTTTGGTGTAGTGCGCAGACTCCAGAGGACTGCCGGCAGCTCATCGAGCCAACAGCTGGCTGAGCGCTCCAGAGGTAGGACCAGTCGGGGCTTGATGCCGGAGAGGATGAGGCCGTTGGCTCGCTCGACCTGGCCGTTTGACTGCGGGTGGGCGACGGATGCTAAGTCCAGTCGGATACCTTGGGCTGCGTAGAAATGTGCCAAGGCTCCTTTGGCAAAATTCGTTCCATTATCGGTGATGATGCTGTGTGGCACGCCGTACCGAGTTGTTATGTCTGCGATGAACGTCACAGCAGTCGGCCTATTCAGCTTCTTGATCGGCTTTGCCTCAATCCACTTGGTGAATTTGTCCACGGCGACGAGCAAATGCGTCATGCCGCCGCGCGCCGTCTTGAATGGGCCCACCATGTCCAGTCCCCAAATGGCGTAGGGCCAAGTGAGGGGAATGGTCTTGAGTGCCGAAGCCGGCATGTGTTGCTTGGAGCTGAAGAGTTGGCACCCCTTGCAATGGTTAACTAATTCTTTGGCGTCATCCAAAGCAGTCGGCCAGAAGAAACCATGGCGGAAGGCTTTGGCGACAAGTGATCTTGAGGCCGCATGGTGGCCGCATTCTCCTTGGTGAATGTCTCTGAGGATTGCAATGCCCTTCTCTTGCTCGACGCACCGTTGGAGGATTCCAGTGACACTGCGCTTGACTAGTTCTCTGTTGACGATTGTGTATGCTCCGGCTCGACGTTGGACTTGTCTTGCTTCTGTTTCGTCAGCCGGCAGGTCTTGGTTTACTAGGAAGTTGAGGATGGACTGAGCCCATGATGGAGCCGCGACTTCTTCTACTGCCAATGTGGCTACTACCACCAGGGTGGGCGGGCTGGGTGGTGAGATGCTGGAGGCTGTTGTGCTGGTGCAGTCCCCGGGCCGGCTACCGCAGTCCCCGAGCCGGGTGTGGCAGTCCCCGAGCCAGTTGCCGAAGTCCCCGGGCCGGCTACGGGAGTCTCGGGGACGCCTGCTTGGTTCTTCGAGCCGGACCCGGCCGCATCGGGGTCAGGCGGCACGAAGATGGAGTCGGACTCTGGAGACGGCTTGATAGATGGCTTGAGGAGGCGTTGTAGAGCGACGCCGGTTGGTATTGCTTGCCGAGTAGAGCCTATTCGAGCCAGGGCATCGACTGGCTCGTTGTCGGCTCGCGGTACGTGGAGGAACTCTCATCCTTCAAAGTATCCGCTAGTTGTTGGACCAGGAAGCGGTAGCTCGCCATATTTTCGTCCTTAGCGTCCCAGTCGCCGGATGATTGCTGGACCACCAGGTCCGAGTCGCCATAACATAGGATCCGGCGAATGCCAAGTTCTTTGGCAAGCCGGAGCCTGTGTATGAGCGCCTCATAGTCGGCCACGTTGTTGGAGGCGGCAAAGTGGATCTGTAGCGTGTATCTGAGCTTGTCGCCTTTGGGAGAGGTAAGGACGACGCTGGCTCCCAAGCCGGTGCGCATCTTGGACCCGTCGAAGTGGATGCGCCAATGGATGAAGTCGGGAGCCGGCGGCAGGTACTGGGTCTCGGCCCAGTCGACGAGGAAGTCGGCCAGTGCTTGGGACTTGATGGCGGTGCGGGGCTGGTAGAAGATCGTGTAAGGGGCCAGCTCGATGGCCCATTTCGCCACCCGGCCGGACGCGTCCCGGCTGCCTATGATCTCGGCCAGCGGGGCGGTGCATACGACCGTGACGGGATGCTCTTGAAAATAGGGCTTCAGCTTCTTGGCGGTGAAGTACACGCCGTAACACATCTTCTGGTAGTGCGGGTAGTTCTGCTTTGAGGCGGACAACACCTCGCTCAAATAATACACCGGCCTCTGGACCGGCTGGGCTCGGCCTTCTTCTGGGCGTTGGACTACGATGACGGTGCTGACCAACCGGCTGGTTGCGGCGATGTAGAGGAGCATGGGCTCTTTCTCAGTTGGTGCCGCTAGAACGGGCGGCGTGGCCAGCATCTTCTTTAGCTCGTGAAAAGCTTGGTCGGCCTGGTCGTTCCACTCGAAGTGAGTGCTCTTCTTCATGAGGCGGTAGAGGGGGAGAGCTTTCTCTCCGAGCCGGCTGATGAAGCGGTTCAAGGAGGCCAAGCACCCGGTGAACTTTTGAATGTCTTGAAGCTTGGTGGGGATCGCCATTCTCTCGATGGCCTTGATCTTTACCGGGTTGCATCCGATGCCGCGTTCGGAGACCGGGCTGGCACTCCGAACACGCATTTCTCGGGGTTGAGCTTGATTTGGAACCGGCGTAGGTTCTCAAACGTTTCGTTGAGGTCTCCCAACAAGGTGCCGCGCTTCTCCATCTTAACCACGATGTCGTCCACGTAAACGTGAGCATTTCTGCCGAGCTGCTTGAGGAGGCACTTCTGCATGCAACGCTGAAAAGTGGCACCGGCATTTCTCAAGCCGAATGTCATAGTTATGTAGCAGAAGGCTCCAAATGGCGTGATGAAGGCGGTCTTCAGGCGGTCGTCCGGATCCAGCTTTATCTGGTGATATCCTGAGTAAGCATCCAAGAAGCTCAACAGCTCGCATCCGGCTGTGGAGTCTATCACTTGGTCAATCCTTGGCAGGGCAAAGGGATCTTTGGGGCAGGCCTTGTTGAGGCTTGTGTAGTCTATGCACATGCGCCACTTGTTGTTCTTCTTTAGCATGAGGACCGGGTTGGTGAGCCACTTTGGAAAGAAAACTTCCATAATGAAGCCGGCTGCCAAAAGCCGGGCTATCTCCTCCCCTACAATCCTGCGTTTCTCCTCCGACAGTCGGCGAAGGGGTTGTTTGACTGGCTTTGCATCTTCTCGAACATGTAGTTTGTGCTCGGCGAATTTCCTCGGAACACCCGGCATGTCCTTGGGGGACCATGCAAAGATGTCCCGATTCTCACGGAGGAAATCGGCGAGCTCGCCTTCCTATTTGCTGTTCAGGTTTGCCCCGATGACTACAAACCTCTCTGGGTGCTCAGGGTCAAGAGGTGTCTTCTTCGTCTCCTTGGCCGGCTGGAAAGATCCTTGAGCATCATGCTCCTTGGGGTCGGGGGACACGGCCGACTGCTTGCCGGCTATGGCCACGACTCGGTCCAACATCTTCTTTTCTTCGGCAATCACAAGGGACTCGGCCAGCCGGCTGCTGGCTGCTGCGCACTCAGAGGACTTCTTGTAATCGCCGGCTACGGTGATGACGCCTTTGGTGCTTGGTATCTTCATCTTGAGGTATGCATAGTGGGGAACTGCCATGAATTTGGCCAAGGCAGGTCGGCCAAGCAATGCATGGTAAGGGCTCTCTAGGTCCACCACTTCAAACCAGATCGCTTCCCGGCGGAAATGCTCCTTGTCCCCAAAAAGTACATCAATCTTGATCTTGCCTATGGGGGCGCAGGACAGGCCGGGTACGATGCCATGAAACACTGTCCGAGTAGGCATGAGCTGCTTCGTCTTGACGTTTAGCTTCTCCAGGGTGTCACGGTACAGGATGTTGATGCTGCTCCCGCCGTCTATCAACACACGGGAGAAGCGGGCAGCGCGTCTGTCCGTCGCGAGGGTGGCTTCCAGGACCAACGCATAAGAGCCGGGAGACGGCATCACCTCTGGATGGTCGGCCCGGCTCCAGCTGATGGGCTTTTCTGACCAATGCATGTGTCCGGCGGGGTTGGCGGCGACCACGCTGACTTCCTGGTGCTCTCGGCGCCTACTGCGCCGGTCTTCGGGCTGGCTTGTAAAGACGATGTAGTTTGCTTGCTCGTCGGGGAATTCGTCATGCACGGCTCCGACTGCGGGTCGAGCGGCCGGAGGCGGCGGGCCGGTAGGCGGAGGCGGCACGAGCCCCTCGCCTTTAGAGATTCGGGTGAGCCAATGGCACTTCCGGGTTGTGTGGTTGGACGGCTTCGCGCCGCTGTGGAACTTTCACGGGGCGTCAAGAGTTTGCTCGTAGGAGAAGGTGGGCTGCCAAGCCGGCCTACCGCCCTTGGGCTTCTTGGGCGCCGGTCGCCCTTCAGGCGGCGTGTCTTCAACTGTGGCCACCTGCCGACTGGCGGGAGGCGGCGCGGGGCCCTTGCGCTTGTGGTCGTTCGAGTGTGGGCGTCGGCCGGAATCCCTAGCCGGAGTTGCGGAGCTCGGCCCAACGCGTGAGGTAATCGCGAGTGGACTCGGCGGGGCCTTGTACGCACAAGGAGAGCTGTCTGGGCTTGGGAGCCCGCTTGTAGGTGCTGGTGAAGTTGCGGATGAAGGCTTCTGTGAAGTCCAGCCAGCTGTTGATGCTGCATGGCTTGAGGCTGTTGAGCCAGGTCCGCGCCGTGCCTTGCAGCATGAGGGGCACGTACTTCACGGCAACGCGCCGGTTGCCGTTGGCTATGCTAACCGCCGTGGAGTAGTCGATCAACCAATCTTCCGGCTTCACGGAGCCGTTGTACTTGGGCGTATCTCTTGGGAGCGAGAACCCTTTGGGGAAGGGCTCGTCGCGGATGCGGGGGCCGAAACAAGGCGGGCCGACATCTTCTTCTTCTTACAATGCCAGGGATCGCGCCAGGCGGTCGATCCGATGGCGGGCGTCGTTCTCGCCGACTCCTTCGCGGCGGCCTAGCCGGCCACTGAGAGTCAGGTGCGCCACTGGCGGCGGGGCGGGATATCTCTCTCCACGGGGCGGAGGCGGAGGCGGGTTGCCCCGCCATTCCATGGCTCGGGGATGGCCGTCCGCGTCTCGCTTGATGGAGATTCGGGTCCGGCTGCGGCTGGCAGCCGGCTCTTTCTCGCGCCGCGCGCGGGTGTTGCTCGTAGTCGGTGTCCGGGACATCGCGCCGTGATCTCGGCGCGGGGGAGGGCTTTCCGCGCGGGCGTCGGCTTCGTGTCGCTGCGCGGCTGCGTCAATCAGTTGCTGGATGTGCTGGGTCATGTGGGGGAGGTCTTCGGCCTCCAAGCCATCCAACTCGTCTACGGCCGCCTGGGCGGCGCGCAAGTTCTCGAGCGGAGTGGCATAGACCGGGCGGTCGACTCCCAGTGTGTCGGCGATGACGGCGCCGCGTTGCTTGACAAGGCCGGCCCGGCTTGGCCCGCCCGGGGCCGGCGTGCCGAAGGCGGCGCGGTCAGCTTCGCGCTTGTAGGCCTCAGTGAGGCGTCTTACGGAAGCCAGCCTCCGGCCCTCTGCGAGGAGGGCGAGGTGGCGTGCCTCCATTGCTTCGTCGTCAGCATTAGCCGGGAGGGGGGTGGACAAGTCATGGGCCGCCGCGTGCGGGGCGTCGTGGGCGCTCTCGTCGGCTGGGCCGCCGTGACCGACAACCATCACGTCGGTGGTGACAGCGTCGCAGCCACCGGCTCGGGGAAGCGGGTCGTTGTAGATCGTGACGTTGGTGGGGAAGGTGTCGAACGAGGCCGCGTCAGAGTCGACAGGCATCGGGTCGGTGGAGCCAACCGACTCCAGGTCCATAGCGGGCTCGCTGGAGACATGGAGCTGGCCGAGAAGGTTGGCGAGGTGGTCGGTGCCCGCATCGGAGGCGAGCTCGTCGGAGATGAGGGTTTCGTCGAGGAGATCGGCGAGGCTGCTCGCCGCGCAGACGCTGGTGACGCCTTGTAGCGCGTCGTGGCAAACGCCATCGGGCGTGCCGGGCTGGCTACGCTCGCAGGGGAGGAAGAAGGTTCCCGTCCAGAACAGGTCTCCGGACGACGGTGCACCTGGCCCCACGGTGGGCCCCAAATGTCGGGTGGTAGGTGCGACATATGCCAACGGGTGGCTTATCATTGTGGGAGCCAGTAAGACATCGCCGGTGCCTGGAAACGGGATAAGGCGAAGACATGCACGCCGGCGGATCTTACCCAGCTTCGGGGCTCTCCGTGGAGATAACACCCCTACTGCTGCTCTGCGGGGTCTCCGCATGATCACTAGATGAACAAGTAGCTACACAATGCTCCTTGAGCTGTTTGGTGGGAGGAGGAAGAAGGACACGGCTAGCCTGCTTCTTCTCCTTGTGTGGTGTCTAGGACTAGCAGGGGGTCCAACCCTTTGCATGGGTGCCCCGGGGGGTTTATATAGGCCCACCCCCCGGGGGTACAATGGTAATCCGACTGGGCGCGGGGCCCAGCCGTCTGTGACTGCGCTCGCTGGCTCCTGCGCCGGCTGCTGGGGCCCGCCGACTGGTGGGTCCCGCCGGCTGCCGGCCCCTTGGTCGACAGGCAGGCCCCACTGCCCAGGGCCTGGTCGGCGGCTGGGTACTGTGGCTCCATCTTGGTTACGTGGGCTTCGTCGTGGTAGGCGCGGCTACAGCGCCGCCGCCCGTCGGGCGATCGCTGTAGCCTCACCGCGTCTTGTCTCCTTAATGGGGCGTCTCCTTCGAGGGAGGCGGCTAGCCGGCTGCGGGGAGCCGGCTCTGTCTTGGGCCGACTGGTTGGAGGCGTGGCCGCCTTCGGGCGTCTCTCTGCCCAAAGGGGCCCACCGTCTGTGGGCCGTGCTGACGGCCCGTCGTGGGTGACATCAGGGTCAACATGGCAACAATGCCGCGCCGGACGGGTCATGGCTACTCCGTACGGCGCACTGTGCCAGGCGTGCTCCAGGATACGGGGGTGGCAGGCTTCACTGTAGCCACGCCCCGTCGCACCGCCGTTAGGTGGGTGCAAACTTTGAGGGTACGGTCCTGACCGCTTTATGGGAGCCGGCTTCTTGGAGTCGGCCTTCTCGCGGCCGGCTTCTCGAAGTCGGCCCTCCCATGGCTTTGTTCATGAGGGCTAAAGTCGGGCCGCCTTCCGAAAGCCGGCCTGGATGGCAGCCAGCAAGGGGAAGGCAGCTCCATGTCTTGGATTCTTGAGAGCCGGACGGGCTCGTAATTTTTTCAGAAGGGCCAGGGGAAGCCGGCTTGAGTACCGGGAGGTTACCGGAACCCCCCGGGAACCATATGGGCCTTGATGGGCCTTAGTGGAAAGGAGAAAGGGGCAGCCCAAGGTGGCCGCGCGCCTCCCCCCTTCCCCTTGTCCTATTAGGACTAGGAGAGGTGGCCGGCCCCCCTCTCTCTCTTTCCCCCCTCAAGGAATCCTATTCCAACTAGGATTGGGGGGAGGGAATCCTACTCCCAGAGGGAGTAGGACTCTCCTGGCGCGCCTCCTATGGCCGGCCAGCCTCCCCCCTCTCGTCCTTTATATACTGAGGCAGAGGCACCCCAGAAACACACAAGTTGATCCACGTGATCTATTCCTTAGCCGTGTGCGGTGCCCCCTGCCACCATAATCCTCGATAATACTGTAGCGGAGTTTAGGCGAATCCCTGCTGCTGTAGTGCATCAAGATCGTCACCATGCCGTCGTGCTGACGGAACTCTTCCCCGACACTTTGCTGGATCGGAGTCCGGGGATCGTCATCGGGCTGAACGTGTGCTCGAACTCGGAGGTGCCGTAGTTTCGGTGCTTGATCGGTTGGATCGTGAAGACGTACGACTACTTCCTCTACGTTGCGTCAATGCTTCCGCAGTCGGTCTGCGTGGGTACGTAGACAACACTCTCCCCTCTCGTTGCTATGCATCACATGATCTTGCGTGTGCGTAGGAAATTTTTTGAAATTACTACGAAACCCAACAGTGGTATCAGAGCCTAGGTTATTTATGTTGATGTTATTTGCACGAGTAGAACACAAGTGAGTTGTGGGCGATATAAGTCATACTGCCTACAAGCATGTCATACTTTGGTTCGGCGGCATTGTTGGACGAGACGTCCCGGACCAACCTTACGCGTACGCTTACGCGAGACCGGTTCCCCCGACGTGCTTTGCACACGGGTGGCTTGCGGGCGATTGTCTCTCCAACTTTAGTTGAACCAAGTATGGCTACGCCCGGTCCTTGCGAAGGTTAAAACGGAGTCTATTTGACAAACTATCGTTGTGGTTTTGATGCGTAGGTGAGATTGGTTCTTACTTAAGCCCGTAGCAGCCACATAAAACTTGCAACAACAAAGTAGAGGACGTCTAACTTGTTTTTGCAGGGCATGTTGTGATGTGATATGGTCAAGGCATGATGCTGAATTTTATTGTATCAGATGATCCTGTTTTGTAACCGAGTTATCGGCAACTGGCAGGAGCCTTATGGTTGTCATTTTATTGTATGCAATGCAATCGCGATGTAATGCTTTACTTTATTACTAAGCGGTAGTGATAGTCGTAGAAGCATAAGATTGGCGAGACGACAACGATGCTACGATGGAGATCAAGGTGTCGCGCCGGTGACGATGGTGATCACGACGGTGCTTCGGAGATGGAGATCACAAGCACTAGATGATGATGGCCATATCATATCACTTATATTGATTGCATGTGATGTTTATCCTTTTATGCATCTTATCTTGCTTTGATTGACGGTAGCATTATAAGATGATCTCTCACTAAATTATCAAGAAGTGTTCTCCCTGAGTATGCACCGTTGCCAAAGTTCGTCGTGCCCAGACACCACGTGATGATCGGGTGTGATAAGCTCTACGTCCATCTACAAAGGGTGCAAGCCAGTTTTTGCACACGCAGAATACTCAGGTTAAACATGACGAGCCTAGCATATGCAGATATGGCCTCGAAACACGGAGACCGAAAGGTCGAGCGTGAATCATATAGTAGATATGATCAACATAACGATGTTCACCATTGAAAACTACTCCATCTCACATGATGATCGGTTATGGTTTAGTTGATTTGGATCACGTGATCACTTAGAAAATTAGAGGGATGTCTATCTAAGTGGGAGTTCTTAAGTAATATGATTAATTTAACTTAAATTTATCATGAACTTAGTACCTGATAGTATCTTGCTTGTTTATGTTGATTGTAGATAGATGGCTCGTGCTGTTGTTCCGTTGAATTTTAATGCGTTCCTTGAGAAAGCAAAGTTGAAAGATGATGGTAGCAATTACACGGACTGGGTCCGTCACTTGAGGATTATCCTCATTGCTGCACAAAAGAATTACGTCCTGGAAGCACCGCTGGGTGCCAGGCCTGCTGCTGGAGCAACACCAGATGTTATGAACGTCTGGCAGAGCAAAGCTGATGACTACTCGATAGTTCAGTGTGCCATGCTTTACGGCTTAGAATCGGGACTTCAATGACGTTTTGAACGTCATGGAGCATATGAGATGTTTCAGGAGTTGAAGTTAATATTTCAAGCAAATGCCCGGATTGAGAGATATGAAGTCTCCAATAAGTTCTATAGCTGCAAGATGGAGGAGAACAGTTCTGTCAGTGAGCATATACTCAAAATGTCTGGGTATAATAATCACTTGATTCAATTGGGAGTTAATCTTCCGGATGATTGCGTCATTGACAGAATTCTCCAATCACTGCCACCAAGCTACAAGAGCTTCGTGATGAACTATAATATGCAAGGGATGAACAAGACTATTCCCGAGCTCTTCGCAATGCTGAAAGCTGCGGAGGTAGAAATCAAGAAGGAACATCAAGTGTTGATGGTTAACAAGACCACTAGTTTCAAGAAAAAGGGCAAAGGGAAGAAGAAAGGGAACTTCAAAAAGAACAGCAAGCAAGTTGCTGCTCAGGAGAAGAAACCCAAGTCTGGACCTAAGCCTGAAACTGAGTGCTTCTACTGCAAGCAGACTGGTCACTGGAAGCGGAACTGCCCCAAGTATTTGGCGGATAAGAAGGATGGCAAGGTGAACAAAGGTATATGTAATATACATGTTATTGATGTGTACCTTACTAGAGCTCGCAGTAGCACCTGGGTATTTGATACTGGTTCTGTTGCTAATATTTGCAACTCGAAACAGGGACTACGGAATAAGCGGGCACTGGCAAAGGACGAGGTGACGATGCGCGTGGGAAACAGTTCCAAAGTCGATGTGATCGCGGTCGGCACGCTACCTCTACATCTACCTTCGGGATTAGTATTAGACCTAAATAATTGTTATTTGGTGCCAGCGTTGAGCATGAACATTATATCTGGATCTTGTTTAATGCGAGACGGTTATTCATTTAAATCAGAGAATAATGGTTGTTATATTTATATGAGTAATATCTTTTATGGTCACGCACCCTTGAAGAGTGGTCTATTCTTATTGAATCTCGATAGTAGTAATACACATATTCATAATGTTGAAGCCAAAAGATGCAGAGTTGATAATGAAAGTGCAACTTATTTGTGGCACTGTCGTTTAGGTCATATCGGTGTAAAGCGCATGAAGAAACTCCATACTGATGGACTCTTGGAACCACTTGATTATGAATCACTTGGTACTTGCAAACTGTGCCTCATGGGCAAGATGACTAAAACACCGTTCTCCGGTACTATGGAGAGAGCAACAGATTTGTTGGAAATCATACATACCGATGTATGTGGTCCGATGAATATTGAGGCTCGTGGCGGATATCGTTATTTTCTCACCTTCACAGATGACTTAAGCAGATATGGGTATATCTACTTAATGAAACATAAGTCTGAAACATTTGAAAAGTTCAAAGAATTTCAGAGTGAAGTTGAAAATCATCGTAACAAGAAAATAAAGTTTCTACGATCTGATCGTGGAGGAGAATATTTGAGTTACGAGTTTGGTGTACATTTGAAAAATTGTGGAATAGTTTCGCAACTCACGCCACCCGGAACACCACAGCGTAATGGTGTGTCCGAACGTCGTAATCGTACTTTACTAGATATGGTGCGATCTATGATGTCTCTTACTGATTTACCGCTATCGTTTTGGGGATACGCTCTAGAGACGGCCGCATTCACGTTAAATAGGCACCATCAAAATCCGTTGAGACGACGCCTTATGAACTGTGGTTTGGCAAGAAACCAAAGTTGTCGTTTCTTAAAGTTTGGGGGTGCGATGCTTATGTGAAAAAGCTTCAACCTGATAAGCTCGAACCCAAATCGGAGAAATGTGTCTTCATAGGATACCCAAAGGAGACTGTTGGGTACACCTTCTATCACAGATCCGAAGGCAAGACATTCGTTGCTGAGAATGGATCCTTTCTAGAGAAGGAGTTTCTCTCGAAAGAAGTGAGTGGGAGGAAAGTAGAACTTGACGAGGTAACTGTACCTGCTCCTTTATTGGGAAGTAGTACATCACAGAAAACTGTTTCTGCGACACCTACACCAATAAGAGAGGAAGCTAATGATGATAGTCATGAAACTTCAGATCAAGATACTACTGAACCTCGTAGATCAACCAGAGTAAGATCCGCGCCAGAGTGGTACGGTAATCCTGTTCTGGAGATCATGCTACTAGATCATGATGAACCTACGAACTGTGAAGAAGCTATGGTGAGCCCAGATTCCGCAAAGTGGCTTGAAGCCATGAAATCTGAGATGGGATCCATGTATGAGAACAAAGTATGGACTTTGGTTGACTTGCCCGATGATTGGCAAGCAATTGAGAATAAATGGATTTTTAAGAAGAAGACTCACGTTGATGGTAATGTTACTGTCTACAAAGCTCGACTTGTCGCAAAAGGTTTTTGGCAAGTTCAAGGGATTGACTACGATGAGACCTTCTCACCCGTAGCGATGCTTAAGTCCGTCCGAATCATGTTAGCAATTGCCGCATTTTATGATTATGAAATTTGGCAAATGGATGTCAAAACTGCATTCCTGAATGGATTTCTGGAAGAAGAGTTGTATATGATGCAACCAGAAGGTTTTGTCGATCCAAAAGGAGCTAACAAAGTGTGAAGCTCCAGCGATCCATTTATGGACTGGTGCAAGCCTCTCGGAGTTGGAATAAACTCTTTGATAGTGTGATCAAAGCATTTGGTTTTATACAGACTTTCGGAGAAGCCTGTATTTACAAGAAAGTGAGTGGGAGCTCTGTAGCATTTCTGATATTATATGTGGATGACATATTACTAATTGGAAATGATATAGAATTTCTGGATAGCATAAAGGGATACTTGAATAAGAGTTTTTCAATGAAAGACCTCGGTGAAGCTGCTTACATATTAGGCATAAAGATCTATAGAAATAGATCAAAACGCTTAATTGGACTTTCACAAACAACATACCTTGACAAAATTTTGAAGAAGTTCAAAATGGATCAAGCAAAGAAAGGATTCTTGCCTGTGTTACAAGGTGTGAAATTGAGTAAGACTCATTGCCCGACCATTGCAGAAGATAGAGAGAATATGAAAGATGTTCCCTATGCATCAGCCATAGGATCTATCATGTATGCAATGCTGTGTACCAGACCCGATGTGTGCCTTGCTATAAGTCTAGCAGGGAGGTACCAAAGTAATCCAGGAGTGGATCACTGGACAGCGGTCAAGAACATCCTGAAATACCTGAAAAGGACTAAGGATATGTTTCTCGTATATGGAGGTGACAAAGAGCTCATCGTAAAAAGGTTACGTTGATGCAAGCTTTGACACTGATCCGGACGATTCTAAATCGCAAACCGGATACGTGTTTACATTAAACGGTGGAGCTGTCAGTTGGTGCACTTCTAAACAAAGCGTCGTAGCGGGATCTACATGTGAAGTGGAGTACATAGCTACTTCGGAAGCAACGAACGAAGGAGTCTGGATGAAGGAGTTCATATCCGATCTAGGTGTCATACCTAGTGCATCGGGACCAATGAAAATCTTTTGTGACAATACTGGTGCACTTGCCTTGGCAAAGGAATCCAGATTTCACAAGAGAACCAAGCACATCAAGAGATGCTTCAATTCCATCCGGGATCTAGTCCAGGTGGGAGACATAGAGATTTGCAAGATACATACGGATCTGAATGTTGCAGACCCGTTGACTAAGCCTCTTCCACGAGCAAAACATGATCAGCACCAAGGCTCCATGGGTGTTAGAATCATTACGGTGTAATCTAGATTATTGACTCTAGTGCAAGTGGGAGACTGAAGGAAATATGCCCTAGAGGCAATAATAAAGTTATTATTTATTTCCTTATAATCATGATAAATGTTTATTATTCATGCTAGAATTGTATTAACCGGAAACATAATACATGTGTGAATACATAGACAAACAAAGTGTCACTAGTATGCCTCTACTTGACTAGCTCGTTAATCAAAGATGGTTATGTTTCCTAACCATGAACAATGAGTTGTTATTTGATTAACGGGATCACATCATTAAGAGAATGATCTGATTGACATGACCCATTCCATTAGCTTAGCACCCGATCGTTTAGTATGTTGCTATTGCTTTCTTCATGACTTATACATGTTCCTATAACTATGAGATTATGCAACTCCCATTTACCGGAGGAACACTTTGGGTACTGCCAAACGTCACAACGTAACTGGGTGATTATAAAGGAGTACTACAGGTGTCTCCAAAGGTACATGTTGGGTTGGCGTATTTCGAGATTAGGATTTGTCACTCCGATTGTCAGAGAGGTGTCTCTGGGCCCTCTCGGTAATACACATCACATAAGCCTTGCAAGCATTACAACTAATATGTTAGTTGTGAGATGATGTATTACGGAACGAGTAAAGAGACTTGCCGGTAACGAGATTGAACTAGGTATTGGATACCGATGATCGAATCTCGGGCAAGTAACATACTGATGACAAAGGGAACAACGTATGTTGTTATGCGGTCTGACCGATAAAGATCTTCGTAGAATATGTAGGAGCCAATATGGGCATCCAGGTCCCGCTATTGGTTATTGACTGGAGACGTGTCTCGGTCATGTCTACATTGTTCTCGAACCTGTAGGGTCCGCACGCTTAAGGTTATGATGACAGTTATATTATGAGTTTATGCATTTTGATGTACCGAAGGTTGTTCGGAGTCCCGGATGTGATCACGGACATGACGAGGAGTCTCGAAATGGTCGAGACGTAAAGATTGATATATTGGAAGCCTATGTTTGGATATCGGAAGTGTTCCGGGTGAAATCGGGATTTTACCGGAGTACCAGGAGGTTACCGGAACCCCCTGGGAACCATATGGGCCTTGATGGGCCTTAGTGGAAAGGAGAAAGGGGCAGCCCAAGGTGGCCGCGCGCCTCCCCCCTTCCCCTAGTCCTATTAGGACTAGGAGAGGTGGCCGGCCCCCCTCTCTCTCTTTCCCCCCTCAAGGAATCCTATTCCAACTAGGATTGGGGGGGGGGGAATCCTACTCCCAGAGGGAGTAGGACTCTCCTGGCGCGCCTCCTATGGCCGGCCAGCCTCCCCCCTCTCGTCCTTTATATACTGAGGCAGAGGCACCCCAGAAACACACAAGTTGATCCACGTGATCTATTCCTTAGCCGTGTGCGGTGCCCCCTGCCACCATAATCCTCGATAATACTGTAGCGGAGTTTAGGCGAATCCCTGCTGCTGTAGGCATCAAGATCGTCACCACGCCATCGTGCTGACGGAACTCTTCCCCGACACTTTGCTGGATCGGAGTCCGGGGATCGTCATCGGGCTGAACGTGTGCTCAAACTCGGAGGTGCCGTAGTTTCTCTACGTTGGATCATGAAGACGTACGACTACTTCCTCTACATTGCGTCAACGCTTCCGCAGTCGGTCTGCGTGGGTACGTAGACAACACTCTCCCCTCTTGTTGCTATGCATCACATGATCTTGCGTGTGCGTAGGAAATTTTTTGAAATTACTACGAAACCCAACAAAAACTCCTTCAACACGATAGTGATAAGTCCGTTCGGTTTACGGCCCTTTCCGTGAAGGATCCAGTTCATGCAAAAGAAATAAAGAATTGGCATGTGTACAATAAGAAAATGTTGTCATGTGTTCAAAATATGATTGAGAGGCGCTTACTATGTCCCCGCGGGTTCAATGAGCCACTTGTGCGCCTCGATAGAAGGTGGTGTAGGTACTCCGGCAATACCATGTAGCTACCCCTTCGGAGAACCTGACGGCAAGTCACCCCACAACTCGGGGTCAACCTCCCATCCACCCTCCTCCTCGCCCTCCTCCTCCTCACCATCCTCCCCGGACTCCTCCTCCTCGCCCTCCTCCTGCTCGCCCTCCTCCACCTCACCCTCAGGAACATACTCCTCATCCTCAAACTCCGAAGGTGCCTCGGTATAGGAAGGCATCGAAGAAGACCCCCCTATTTCGGACACGGCCCGGAGTTTTTTGACGTGGGTGCCGCTCCCCCACCTCCTCCTCCTCTAGGGCCTCTCCCCCCCCACCCCCTCCTCTAGGGGCTCTCCCCCACCTCCCCCCTCTAGGCCCTCTCCCCCACCACCTCCTCCTCCTCTAGGGGCTATCCCCCACCCCTCCTCCTCTAGGGTCTCCTCCCCCGACCCCTCGACCTCCCTGTGAGGTGTCATCCTCGCGTAGTCGGGGGGGGGGGGACCTTGTGTGCTCGTCCACTCCGACTAAGTCCTTTGAATTTATTGAGGAAACCGGCGCCGCTGGACTTGCCCATGATTAGCAAATCTGCATTGGGAAGAAAATAAACAATTAGTAAGGACATCAAATAAACAAGCATACAAAAAAGAACATTAATAACAGAAGAGCACATTAAGCATACCAAAAAGAACATTAATTATAGAAGAGCACATTAAGCATACTATTGTAATCTACCTCAATCATCATTAAAAGAACTTACGTTTTCTAGAATCCATATGAATCATCACTATTGTAATCTATTTGTCGACCGGTCTCATCATCACTATCACGCATATCTTCTTTGTTGTCTGACGGGGGTGGAGGCTCTTCCTCATAGTCAGTGTCTTCATTTAACTTTTCAAGCATAATTATGTCTCTTTGATTCACAACTGCCTCACCATCAATCCGTGCGTCGTCGTCAGTTGGGTCCAGGTCAACATAACGCAAGTCATCATCGTCCTTGTTTCAGACCATGTCATCATGTTGCTCTTGAAAGAACACTCCCTCGTATGTCATGGGGTTTACGTTGTAGTAATCATTCGGGTCCAGTAGCTTACCATGTGGCGACACCTTGAAGACAACTTCCCAACCCTTTAGGTACTCTTTCTGGCATGGGTAATGCAGATAATATACTTGTGTGTTTAACTTCAACTAAACCAATAGAAGGCATATGTCTCAGATCCTTTTTGGGGTCGAACCATCAACATTTGAACACAGTGAGACTTAGGGTTCTGTAGCCACGTTTGAATGTAAGCTCGTATATTTTTCCCACCCTTCCGCAGTAATCTACTTTATTATCTCCTTTGGTGAAGACTCTGGTATTTATAGTTTTGGGATCAGGCCGACTATTCCGGTGCTCCACTGTATGGAAACGATACCCATTCACACTAGTAGAAAAAGGGTCAAACGTGAAGCACATTAGTGCCGGTTTGAATTTGAGCCGACACTAATGTGTACATTAGTGCCGGTTCCAACGGCTAGCCGGACCGCTCTCATTAGTACCGGTTCGTGACGAACCTTTAGCACCGGTTCGTGCCACGAACCGGTACTAAAGTGGGTGGTGGCAGGATGTTGTCAGTCCGGGGCCCCTCCAGCACCTTTAGTACCGGGTCGTATCACGAACCGGTACTAAAGGTCGTCCTACATAGACCCTTCGTCCACCCGAGCTCCCTCTGTTCTTCCCCTTTCCCCTCTCCTCTTTGTTCTTTTCCCTCTTCCTCTCAAGCTCATCACACATTTTGCCCAAGATTTGAAGGCCCCCATCCATTCAAATGATCACAAAGGTTAGCAACTTTTTCCTTTCATCTCTCATTGCTAGATTAGCTCGTGCAATGCTTTATATAGTGATTGATTTTTGAGTTTAGTAATTTGGGAGGAATTATATATATGTGCTAGTATTTGATTTATATGCAATTTGAGGTAAAAAAATAACACTTAGTTTTGCATATGTAGGTGTGGTTTACTTAGTACCTTCTAAATCTCCGTCGTAACCACCGTCGATCGCTCGCAACGTCCCGTCGCCGGCACCACCTTGTGGTGAGCCTCTTGTTCATGAAGTTTTATATAAAAACGATGTTTGTGTGATTTGGATATATAGTTACTCGTATAATTATCTTACCCATACGTTGTTTGTTATGCATAGTGCCATGGTTTTGATATCCGTCCCCGTCAGCCCTCGTTCGGGTTATGATTCAGATGTGGTATATTCTCTTTTAAAACTATTCATTGCATTTCGTTTGTATGTAGGAGGTAGTTGAACCTGAAATTCCAACCGACCCTATTGTCAAGAGGTTAAATTTAGTTGAAAGAGAAAACGAGGATTTGAAGGAAAAATTGAAAAGAATTGAGGGGGAGAAGATGGCATTGGAGTTGCATGTTGCTGATGTCGTCGATGATCACAAGATTAAGATGGAGAAAATGCGCTTGAAGATTAGAAAGATTAGAAAATATGCCATTCATAGTGAGGCTTGGTATCATTATGCTGTTGGATCAATTGTTACCTTAGTGGCGATCTTGGTCGCATTTGTTGTTGCATTTAAATTCTTTAGCTAGAGAGTTATTTGTTTGTTGCATTTAAGTGTTGTATGATCTTTATGTATGAACTTTATGTATTGTATTAATTTGATGTTTTCGGTGCTGTGTATTGAAGATGAGCCGGCAATGGATGTACGATGACCGATGCTCTCCCAAGTTCATTAATGGCATGCGTACTTTTCTGCTTGCGGCTGAGGCAAACAAGCGAGCGGATGGTTTTATGCATTGTCCGTGTGCTGGCTGTAAGAATGGTCGCAATTACTCTACGTCAAGAACCATTCACGTCCACCTGTTTGAGTCCGGTTTCATGCCCCACTATAATGTTTGGACCAAGCATGGAGAAAGAGGGGTTATGATGGAAGACAATGAAGAAGAAGAGGACGACGACAACTATCCTGGCCATGGGTTCCCTGAATACGATGATACAACAATGAGGGAAGATGCTGAGCCGGTAATGTGGGAAGAAGTTGAGCCGGCAATGCGGGCAGAAGCTGAAGAAGAGGCATCGAATGAGCCCGTTGATGATCTAGGTCGGGCCATTGCCGATGCAAAGAGAAACTGCGCAAGTGATTTGGAGAAGAAGAAGTTGCAGTGCATGTTAGAGGATCACAAAAAATTGTTGTACCCGAATTGCATAGGTGACAAGAAAAAGCTGGGCACCACACTGGAATTGCTGCAATGGAAGGCAGAGAATGGTGTATCTGACAAGGGATTTGGAAAGTTGCTGGTAATGATAAAGGATATGCTTCCAAAGGACAACGAATTGACCGAGAGTACATACAAAGCAAAGAAGGTTGTACGCCCTCTAGGGTTAGAGGTGAAGAAGATACATGCATGCCCTAATGATTGCATCCTCGACCGCGGTGAGTACGAGGATTTGAACACTTGCCCGGTATGCGGTGCATTGCACTAAAAGATCAGCTGCGATGACCCTGGTGATGTCGAGGGCGAGCGCCCCAGGAAGAAGATTCCTGCCAAGGTGATGTGGTATGCTCCTATAATACCGCGGTTGAAACGTTTGTTCCAAAACAAAGAGCATGCCAAGGCGATGCGATGGCACAGAGAAGACCGTAAGAAAGACGGAAAGTTGAGAGTACCCGCTGACGGGTCGCAGTGGAGAAAAATCGAAAGAAAGTATGGGAAGGAGTTTGCAGATGACGCAAGGAACGTATGGTTTGGTCTAAGCGCAGATGGCATTAATCCTTTTGGGGAGCAGAGAAGCAACCATAGTACCTGGCCTGTGACTCTATGTTTGTATAACCTTCCTCCTTGGTTGTGCATGAAGCGGAAGTTCATTATGATGCCAGTGCTCATCCAAGACCCTAAGCAACCCGGCAATGACATTGATGTGTACCTAAGGCCATTAGTTGAAGAACTCTTACAACTGTGGAATGGAACAGGTGTACGTGCATGGGATGAGCACGTGGGGGAAGAATTTGACCTAAAGGCGTTGCTGTTCATGACCATCAATGATTGGCCTGCTCTCAGTAACCTTTCAGGACAGACAAACAAGGGATACCGCGCATGCACGCACTGTTTGGACGATACCGACAGTATATATTTGGCTAATTGTAAGAAGAATGTGTACCTGGGACATCGTCGATTTCTTCCGAGCAGGCATCCCGTAAGAAAGAAAGGCAAGCATTTCAAAGTTGAGGCGGATCACCGGACGAAGCCTCGCCACCGTACTGGTGCTGATGTACATGATATGGTCAAGGATTTGAAGGTGGTCTTTGGAAAGGGTCCTGGTGGACAACCTGTTCCGAATGACGCTGAAGGACGCGCACCCATGTGGAAGAAGAAATCTATATTTTGGGACCTGCCCTATTGGAAAGACCTAGAGGTCCGCTCCGCAATCGACATGATGCACGTGACGAAGAATCTTTGTGTGACCCTGCTTGGCTTCTTGGGCATGTATGGGAAGACAAAAGATACACCTGAGGCACGGGAGGACCAGCAACGTATGCACGGAAAAGATGGCATACATCAGGGTCATGCAAGCTACGCTCTTACCAAAGAAGAGAAGGAAATCTTCTTTGAATGCCTGCTTAGTATTAAGGTACCGTCTGGCTTCTCGTCGAATATAAAGGAAACAATAAACATGCCAGAGAAAAAGTTCGAGAACCTGAAGTCTCATGACTGCCACGTGATTATGACGCAACTACTTCTGGTTGCATTGAGGGGGCTTCTACCGGAAAACGTTCGATTAGCCATTGTGAAGCTATGTGCATTTCTCAATGCAATCTCTCAGAAGGTAATCGATCTAGAAATCATACCAAGGTTAGAGAATGATTTGGTGCAATGTCTTATCAGTTTCGAGTTGGTGTTCCCACCATCCTTCTTCAACATCATGACGCACGTCCTAGTTCACCTATGCGAAGAGATTAACGTTTTGGGTCCTGTATTTCTACACAATACGTTCCCCTTTGAGAGGTTCATGGGAGTCTTAAAGAAATATGTTCATAATCGTGCTAGGCCAGAAGGAAGCATCTCCAAGGGCCATGAAAATGAGGAGGTCATTGAGTTTTGTATTGACTTTATTCCTGACCTTAAGCCGATTGGTGTTCCTGAATCGCGGCATAAGGGCAGACTGGATGGAAAAGGCATGCTAGGAGGGGAACAAATAATATGTATGGACAAGCATTCTCTCACTGAAGCACACTACACAGTTCTACAGAATTCCGCCTTGGTGGCTCCGTATATGGATGAACACAAGAATTTGCTACGCTCCAAAGACCCAGAGCAGTCTGATGACTGGATTACACATGAACAAACCAGGAGTTTCGCCAGCTGGTTGCAGACACGTACCATGCATGACACCTCTACTGAAGATGACCTGTACTTGCTGTCCCAGTTACCATCTTCGAATATAATGACTTTCAAAGGGTACGAGATAAATGGTAATACATTTTACACGATCGCCCAAGATAAGAAGAGCACAAACCAAAACAGTGGTGTCCGCTTTGATGCAGAAACCAAGACAGGAAAGGAAACATATTATGGTTATATACAGGACATATGGGAACTTGACTATCGACGTGGTTTGAAGGTCCCTTTGTTTCGGTCCAAATGGGTCAATATGACACGAGGCGGGGTAACGGAAGACCCACAGTACGGAATGACAATAGTGGATCTCAACAATCTTGTGTATGCAGACGAACCATTCGTCCTAGCCAATGATGTGGCACAGGTTTTCTATGTGAAGGACATGTCTACCAAGCCAAGAAAAAGAAAAGATAAGGAAGCGAATGCATCGTACGATGAGCCAAAGCGGCACATAGTTCTTTCTGGGAAGAGAAACATCGTGGGAGTGGATGACAAGACAGACATGTCAGAAGATTATGAAAAGTTTGATGAAATTGCTCCATTCACAGTGAATATTGACCCGAGGATCCCGTTAAATGATGAAGATTTTCCATGGTTACGGCGCAAAGGGACATACGCGAAGAAAAAGTTTCACACCCAAAGATCTGGGATGTGATCGGCTTCACTATCATCACTTTCTTCCGTGTTTCACACCCAGGAGGGAATCTCTGTAATAGTTAGGGTAGTTATGTGTTTTGGCATTTGAAACGCGAAGAAATTTTATGTGCAAACAAATTCTTCCATGCCTTTACTGATTTTTAAAGTTAAGTTATTCACAAACTAGTGATTCACACTAATTTCAAATAATTCAAAATTTAAACTATTCAAATTTGAAAACTATGGGCACTAACAGAAAGTTTGTAATTTTTTGTACCTAAAGCAAAAATATTCACAAAGAAACTCTAAATACACAAAAAAAACAACTAAAAAATAAATAAAGCAAAAAAAAATAAAAATAAAAAGCCCGCCTACTGGGCCAGAGCGGCCTGCATACGACTAGAAACCCAACCTGTTGTTGGGCCAGGATGCAGGCCTGCAAAGGCCCAGTAGGCCCACAGGGGCAGCACAGAACATGTAGGCCCAGTAGGCCTGCTTTGGAGAGGAGCTTGAGAGAGCTACTGCATGGGGTTTATAAACCAGTGCGGACACCCCTCGGCTAGCGAGGTGGGACTAAACTTGCCGCACAGCACCTTGCCAGCGCACCCCCTTTAGTACCGGGTGGTGGCTCCAACCGGTACTAAAGGCCCCCCTTTAGTACCGGTTGGTGCCACCACCCAGTACTAAAGGGTGTGCGGTTCCCGCCGCTTGGCCTGGCCAAAACAGGCCTTTAGTACCGGTTGGTGGCTCCAACCGGTACTAAAGGTCCATCATATATAACTAAACACTTCAAAAATTTCAGTTTCTCATCTACTTCTACTCCTCTGCCCCGTCGCCCGTCGCCCGCCACCCCCGTCTCCATATCCCTCGTCGCCGCCCCCGTCGCCGCCCCGTCCCCGTCGTCGCCGCCCCGTCATCCCCATCCCCGTCGTCACCGCCGCGTCGTCCCGACCCGTCCCGTCCCGCGTCGTCCCCGTTCCCGTCATCGCCGCCCTGTCCCCGTCGTCGCCGCCCCGGCCCATCCCCTTCGTCGCCGCCTTGACCCGTCCCCGTCGTCGCCGCCCCGTCCCTGTCTCCGTCGTCGCCATCCCCGTCGTCGCCGCGCCCGTCACCGTCCCCGTCGCCGCTCCCCGTCGCCTCTCGCCTCGCCGGTGAGCACACACACACATACATTTTTTTAGTTTTTTAGTTATAGAAATAGTTATAAAAATGTTAGAAATTTTTCTTTTTTTAGTTATAGAAATAGTTAGTTATATAGCATTGTTAGAAATGTTATAGAAAAGTTAGAATTGTTAGGAATTTTTCTGTTTTTTAGTTATAGAAATAGTTATAAAAAAGTTAGAAATTTTTCTTTTTTAGTTATAGAAATAGTTAGTTATATAGCATTGTTAGAAATGTTATAGAAAAGTTAGAATTGTTAGGAATTTTTCTGTTTTTTAGTTATAGAAATAGTTATAAAAAAGTTAGAAATTTTTCTTTTTTAGTTATAGAAATAGTTAGTTATATAGCATTGTTAGAAATGTTATAGAAAAGTTAGAATTGTTAGGAATTTTTCTGTTTTTAGTTATAGAAATAGTTATAAAAAAGTTAGAAAATTTTCTTTTTTTAGTTATAGAAATATTAGAAATGTTATACAAATGTTAGTTATATATATAGAAATGTTATAATTTTTTTTTCTGTTTTTTAGTTATAGAAATATCATAAATGTTATAGAAATGTTAGTTATATAGCATTGTTAGAAATGTTATAGGAATGTTAGTTATATAGAAATGTTAGAAATTTTAGTTATCAAATTCCAATCATTAAAAAAATGTTACTTTTCGCGGGCATATAGCTAGTATTTGTTCTCGACGATGCCCGGCCCGCATCCTCGCCATCGACCCGTCCGCGACGACGTCCGACAGACCCATGTCCGGGATTGGGCTCCGCCGGGCTGGCACTGGGAGGTGCTGCCTGGAGGGGCGCGCCGCTTGATGAGGAACCTGGCCCCGGTCATCGACCCTGATCTCGTTTGGTGGCGTTCGCGTGGGCCAGTTTTGGTGCGGAGGGAGCCGGCCCCGCCGGAGGTGGTACGTCGCCCTGTCAGGGAGGAGGACGAGCACGTCCATCGCTACATGGTTGCGTTAGAGGGCGGCAGGTTCTGCAATACCTGGCAGTTTCTTCAGGGATCTCACTTCAGCTATGATCCTGTGAGGGTTCCTTCTCTTTGGGTGTCCACCGCCCGCGCCGCATGGTCCGATGATGTATTCGAGATTATATCTATTATTCGAGACGATGTATTCGAGATTATATCTATTATTCGAGACGATGTATTCAAGATTATATCTATTATTCGAGACGACGTATTCGAGATTATATTCGATGATGCTTATTATGTACTATGATTGATTCAGTTTTTCCTTATTAATTGATTGCATCCATGCATTGTAATTTGAATATATTTCTTTTGGATTAGTTACACAAAACCTATGGCGGACAATACCGACAGAGAGGGAGAAGAGGCCTTGTTCAATATCATATGCAATCCTCGCGGGCCAGATGATGATCAGAATGAAGAAGATTATGACGGCTCTGAATATCTAAACAACACCGGGGAGGGTGATATGATATTCGATCGCGACGACCGAATTGATGAAGTCATGAACTATGAACATGACGAAGAAAATGTAGATCTTGAAACAACAAAGACCGGCGAGGTATATATATTTATATAAGCAGGCATCTGGTGATCATCACATGTTTTAAATGACTTGAAGATATATTAATGAATCGATCTTTCTTCTTTCAGCCATCCGGATCGAGCAAATCTTCAGGCAACAGGACGAAACGAGGCCCGAACAAAAAGTTGAAGGAGGGCGTAAAGTACATTATCGAGGCAATCAGACCTAATGCCGAACCATTCGCGCCTAAGAAGATTGCGGACAAGTTCGTTCGTCAGTGCGGAGTTCTTGTGAAGGACCAACTCCCGATCTCCCTTCAAGAATGGAGAGAGCCAGCAAAGCCACGTCCAGGAGTTACTTTTGTCAACGACAGACAAAAACATTTTCTTTGGAAAACGCTCATGTAACATTTCACCCTACCAGATCATTTGACAGATGCAGATGTGGAGAAAGTCAAGGACGCTGCTCTTAGGAAGATGGCGGTTGCATTCAAGAACCACAAGATTCGTGAATGGGCCAAGTACGTCAACGGAGGAAGGAAGACTCCAGTATTCGAGGGAACACTAGAGAACCAAAGTGCTCATTGGGACGATTTCGTGAAATTCAAGGATTCGGAATTATCTAAGGAATGGTCGAGAATAAACAAGGCCAATGCCGCAAAAAAGGATAAGTTCCATAAGCTGGGGCCAGGTGGCTATGCGGTGGGAATGCCTAAGTGGGATAAGTCTGAGAAAGAGATGCTGGATGCAGGTGTCACTCCAGAAACATTGAGCCGGCCCCCCAGGTGCAGGACTTGGTTCTATGTGCATGGGGGGAGTTGGACCCGAAGATAGGCAAAGTTTCGAAGAAGGCATGTCTGGACGGAGCCAAAGATAAGCTACTTGTTGCAATAGAAGAGGCTCGATCCGGGTTGTTCAAGCCCAACAGAGAGAACAACGAGCTTACGCGTGCCCTGGGAAATCCTGAACACCCAGGAAGAACACGAGGCATGGGCGCTATTCCGTGGTATGAGGGGTTTTCGGACTGGAACGCCGACTACAGAACCCGTGCGAGGAAGAAGATTGCGGAGGAGAAGAAAAGGAAGATGGAGGAGGAGCAGAGGAAGCTAGACTATGAACGCCTTCAAGGCCTAGAATCAGCGCACGCGGACTTGGCAATCAAATTCCAGTGGCAGCAGGAGCAAATCGACTCACTTAGCCAGCAAAGGGGGTCTCAGCAGCTAGCGGATGATCCACCAATGGATAGCACCGTCCCATCCATGCCGAGAAGCAGCGTGGGTTCCGCCCCGGGCGACGCATTGCTGGATAGCTACCCAGTGGATGACATCATGGAGAACACTAACTGCGAGCTACACTTCAAAATGAAGAACATATCCATGAAGGTGGCTGACGCCCTTGCTTTTACAAATCCCCCCGGGGCAACCTTCCATTGCAACCCGATTCCAGCGGGCTATGCTCGTGTCTTGGTTGATGAGGTGGTGGACCAATATTTGGGGCTAGAGCTTGACATTCTTGGAGGTGACGATGAGCACACACTAGGAGAGGCCAACCATCGTATCATCCTATGGAGAAAGGAATGCATCATCTTTTGAAGGCCACCGACACCGCGTCATCCGACTCCTCGCCGCAGTCCGCCACAGAGTCAGCAGACTCCCGCTCCTCCAAGTCCACCAACGCGTCAGGGTACTCCTCCAAGTCTGGCACAGCTTCAGGCTACTCCTCCTCCAAGTCCGGCACAGCTTCAGGCCACTCCTCCTCCAAGTCCGGCACAGCTTCAGGCCACTCCTCCTCCAAGTCCGGCACAGCTTCAGGCCACTCCTCCTCCTCCAACTCAGCCACGTAAGCCGTCTTTGCCGCCTCAGCAATCACGGAAGAGAGCCGCCTCAGCTATGGTGCGTAGAGGTACAAGTCGAGGTAGTACTGCTGGTACAGGCGGAGGCAAGCGATTTCAATATGGTCCAAGCCTCGCGCCTCTTCCGCAGCGGCCTTACGACAAGTCCGAGGAGGAAAACGTAGCCATATCGAAGGCCGAGGTGGAAGCCCATTTTGCACCGAAACCGCCACCGCCGCCAAGGGAGAAAGTGCCTGTGGAAAAGATTGACCACTTCATTCGTATGGCTAGATCACCAGCTCCCAAGCCTGTTGACACAGACTATGAGCGCCACCTCAGGAAGTTAAATCGAGCACGTCTACAGAAAGAGGCGAGCTCGAGCTCGAGCAAATCAGCTGGCAAAAGGAGCGGTAAAACCGTTCCCCAGCTGGGAGAACAGGCGGCGCAATCAATCCCCCCGCTTGTTGTGCCAACAACACATGAGAGTAGGCGCGCTCAATATTATTGTGGGCAAACCGTTAACGTTCCCGGGGTGGGCGATGTGGTAATAACCGAGGAGCATATTGCGCAGGCTGAATCGATCGGGATCACTGTTGGACAACTCCTCGATATCGAGTCCATGTCTCCGACTAGAGAGGAGGAAATAAAACAGAAATATGCCCGGGGCCAACCTTTGGTCGAGCCAGAGGAGGTCAATAAGCTCCCAACGAGAATGTATGAATTGCATCAATGGTACATGGACATTACCAAGATTTCCAATTGAGACTCCCTCATGGTGAATGTCAACGAGGAGCATTACTACCATAAGAAAGCTGTGACCGTTGAGTATTCAGAACTTTTTCAGCTATACAATAAAGACGCACTCGACAAATCTATCGTCAGTTGCTATTGTCTGTAAGTGATTTCTTTCTGTAATTTAAGTCTCAAGCTAGCTGATCATTTTGATCAATCATTACCTGTAATTATCCTCACTATATTCTTTTCTGTGGTATTATGCAGGATGAAGATTTATGAAATTCAAAAAGGTGGACGCTATGGCATTGGGTTCGTTGACCCAAATATCATTAATGAATACACATGGAAAATAGATCCATATCACGCAAAATGTGTAGAGGAAAGCATGCTACATTTCTTCAAGGAACTCAAATACAATGAAGATATACTACTTCCTTACAACTTCCAGTGAGTCACACTGTCTTGTACTACAAATTCTGTTTTTCCCTACTAGCTATAGCTACATGTTTTTGCTTACATATGCCCGCTTAATTAAGACATGCAAACGTGTGAGCATGCAGATTTCACTGGATCTTGTTAATCATTAAAGTTGATGAAGGAACAGTTGAAGTACTAGACTCGCTACTTAAGAAAGCAAGTGACTACACCATCGTGAAGGGGATAGTCAATAGGTAATTTCAATCATTATTAACTATATCTCGGCCTATTTAATTAGTTCGTCATTTCCTGATAACAACTATTTAATAACCCATTTATTCATTTTCTTTGTCGGCGGGCAGGGCTTGGGCAAAGTTCATCAGGGTCACTCCAGGCCCATGGAAACAAAGTCTGAAATGGTATCGACCCAAGGTAAGTAATTAAGTAGTACTAGCTAGTTGCCATCTCTTTAATTATCATGCTTGATTAATTATTATCTGATCAAATTCCATTCTCATAAAGGCCCTGAAGTAGGCGCTGGGGAATGATCTATGTGCATACTACGTTTGCGAGAACATTCGCATGATGGCGTCCGAAAGGAGAAAATCTCAAAGACAGGAGTCGGTACGATATCGATTGTCAGAACACTATTCACAATTTTTACACCATTATCGATATCTAGTCACACAACTAATACACATGCATATTGATCTCCTTCTTAACAGTTCAAAGAGGTGCGGGACAAGCTCCTAGCATAGGACCGCATAGAAGCAATTCAAGAGGAAATAGCAGGATTTTTGCTTGACCAGGTCATAGATCCCAAAGGAGAATACTATTATCCGCTACCGCCCCCATGAAACACTTCCAATTGTTATCGTGCTCCGAAGGCACCCATTAGCTAGGCTAATGCCACTGGCTCCGAAGGCACCAATTAGGAAAAATTGTATATATATATACATGTGTGTATATATGTGTGAATTAATTAATGGTGGTCGATGATATATATATATATATATGTATATATATATTATGATCGGTTCTACTAGAAATTCTATTTATATATATGCATAACGTGTACAATATGTAGTATCATAAAATACCAGCAAACGAAAAATAATTAAATGGAAAACACAAAATTAAATGAAAAATAAATCATAAACCCAAAACCCCCCCAACATTTTAATACCGGTTGGTGACACCAACCGGTACTAATGGGCTCCCTGCCCCCGAAGCTGGCTCGTGCCACGTGGTTGCCCTTTAGCACTGGTTCGTGCTGAACCGATACTAAAGGGGGGGGCTTTAGTGCCTACATTTTAGCGCCGGTTACCAAACCGACACTAAAGGGCCTTACGAACCGGTGCTATTGCCCGGTTCTGCACTAGTGTCACATCATACTTTTCACATGTCATGACCTGACTATCAAAACCCATGGAATCCCATCTCAATTCTTCATCTATTGATGTGTTCAGATCTTTTCCCTACAAGTTTAATTGAAATTATAGGGTTCATGAGTTTAATTGGAATTGTAGGGTGAACTAGGTAATAGGGAAGTGTGAAAATTTACTTTCTCCATGAACCACGCAACAAAAAATTTCCTTCCATCGGCACCCTTTTGGAGAAGAGCAAGTGCCTCCGCTTTAGTAGGAGGCATCATTCCCGTCCACTCTTCATCAATGAATCTACTAAAATAAGAAAAGCGGTATTAGAATGAGGCAAAGTGAACATAAAGAATTGACTAAAAGAATGGTGCAAATGTATTACCTCATCCACTCATCCTCAACTTCCTTGATATTGTGCAAGATATAGAACATGAAATCCTCCCACTCATCTTGTGGCATGATATAAGGTGTCGAGCATCCATCCCTACCACCTTGCCCGCTGAATAGAGGCAGCTTGGATTTGTACTTGGGTTCTTCTGTATTGTATCGAGACACCTTATTGTGCAGTGTGGGAACATGGTTCGGATAGTACGCTGTCCTGAGGTGTGCTACCTCCTCTAAGATAACTGCCTCAGCTATGGAAGCTTCAATCTTAGCTTTGTTTCCACATTTCTATCTCAGATGCTTGTTCTGTCTCTCAGGGCCATATTGCCAGTGATTCTGCACAAGGCCCCCCAACAATACCTCCTTCGGGAGGTGCAAAATGAGATGTGTCATCGTAGTAAAGAAGCCTGGCGGGAAGATCTTCTCTAGTTTGCATATCAACTCCGGCACCTTCTTATGCATTTCTTTTATCATCTCGGGACATACTTCTTTAGCACAAAGCGTGCGGAAGAAATGGCTTAGCTCCACAAGAACACACCAGACACGCTCGGGAACATAGCCTCGAACCATCACCGCCATAATCCGCTCAGTCCATACATGATGATCATGACTCTTGAGCCCGGTCACTTTGCCCGTTAAAAGATTGACCCCCTTAATTATATTCAATGCATAACCATCTGTGAACTTCATGATGTATTTCAGCCACTTCAATGCCTCCATCTTATTATCCTTTTTAAGTACGAATTCAGCATCTGGCTTGAACCAAGATTTTCGACCGGCTGTGGGAGGCAGCATGTTTAGACGTGGTCTATCACAAATATTCTGTTGATCGACTCTAGCTTTAACAATATCCTTTATCTTATTAGGAATGTTGAGGATCGTGCAAAGAGGGCCTCCGCGACATTCTTTTTGATGTGCATCTGTAACGCTAGGATAATTAGGCTACAGCAATCCCGTGTTAATGATGCCTCGTCACCTCGGTTACTGCTGATAATCTCGCATTACTTCGAAACGAATTCAAATTCAAAATTTAAATTAAATTTATAACAATTAAAGTTTTCAAAAGTCAAAACTAAAATGTTCGATGTGTTGAAAATATTCCCTAACTATTTGTCATGTAGAAACCATGTTTTTATATAAGGCCTATATATTTAAAATGAGCAAAAAAGAAAAATATAATAAAGAAAAATAAATAATAATTAATTAATTAAAGGATTAATTAACTTAATTAATTTTGATTAATTAAACTAAAAAATTAATTAAACTAATTAATCATAATTAGATTAATCTAATAGTTAACTAAACTAATTAAACTGTTAGTTAATTAATTAATCAGTCAATGACAAGTGGGGCCCACCCCTTAATCATGTTTAGGTTAATTAAAACTGGATAATTAAATGTGTCACTGATAGGTGGGACCCACATGTTAGGCTGACCAGGTCAATGCTGACGTCACGCTGACATCATGATGATGTCAGCAAACAGTATTCTGGATAATGTTGATTTAAATAATTAAATACAACCTAAAAATGATTTAAATCTTTTAAAATTAATATAAAATAAACCGTAGCTCGGATGAAAAAACTTTGTACATGAAAGTTTCTCAGAACGACGAGACGAATCCGGATACGCAGCCCGTTCATCCGCCACGCATCCCTAGCATAGCGAACACATAACTTTCCCCCTCCGGTTCATCTGTCCAAAAACGTGAAACCCCGAGGATATTTTCTCGGATGTTTCCCCCTTCAGCGGTACCACCTCATACCGCGTTAGGGCACCCCTAACACCGATACTTGTCATGTCATGCATCTCTATGCATCTATTTGCTTAATATTTATTGTTTCTTCTCCCCTCTTCTCTCGCCAAACACCGAGACCGACGCCGCTACTACCCAGTACGACTACAGTGTTGACGACCCCTCTCTCTTGCCAGAGGAACTAGGCAAGCCCCCCTTGATCACCAGATATCGCCTAATCTCTGTCTACTGCTTGCATTAGAGTAGTGCAGCATGTTAATGCTTTCCGTTAATCCTATTCTGATGCATAGCTTGTCATTGTTGCTACAGCTGTTGATACCTTACCTGCAATCCTAAATGCTTAGTGTAGGATGCTAGTTTATCATTAGTGGCCCTACATTCTTGTCTGTCTGCCATGCTATACTATCGGGCTGTGGTCACGTCGGGTGTTGATCACGGGTATATATTATACCTACTACACATGATATATGTTGTGACTAAAGTCGGGTCGGCTTGTTGAGTACCCGCGGTTGATTCATGAATTGGGGGCTAGAAGGACATACTTTCCCGATGGCCCTCTGTGTGGATCTTTGTGGCAGAGCGACAGGGCAAGTTGAGACCACCCAGGTGAGAGGTGGGCCTGGCCCTGGTCGGCGTTCGTGGTGACTTCAAGATAACACGCTTAACGAGATCTTGGTATTTGATCTAAGTCTGGATACTGGCCTATACGCACTAACCAACTACGCGGGGATAGTTATGGGCACTCGACATCGTGGTATCAGCCGAAGCCTTCATGACGTCAGCGACTGAGTGGCGCGCACCGGGTTGGACCGCGTAACGTAACTTCCTTTGTAATGGAGGTTGCTAGGTCTGCTCTCCGGCGCCCTCGCAACGTGCAGGTGTGCAATGGGCGATGGGCCCAGACCCCTGCGCCATAGGATTTAGACCGGCGTGCTGACCTCTCTGTTCTGCCTAGGTAGGGCTGCATGTGTTGATCTTCCGAGGCCGGGCATGACCCATGAAAGTGTGTCCGAACAAAGGGGATCGAGCGTGTTGGGCAATGTGGTGCACCCCTGCAGGGAAGTTAATCTATTCGAATAGTCGTGATCTTCGGTAGCAGGACGACTTGGAGTTGTACTTTGACCTTATGACAACTAGAACCGGATACTTTATAAAACACACCCTTCCAAGTGCCAGATACAACCGGTGATCGCTCTCTCACAGGGCGACGAGGGGAGGATCATCGGTTAGGATTATGCTATGCGATGTTACTTGGTGAACTTACCATCTACTCTATTCTTCTGCTGCAAGATGGAGGTTACCAGAAGCGTAGTCTTCGAAAGGACTAGCTATCCCCCTCTTATTCCGACATTATGTAGTGCAGTCCACATATGATACCCTTTTCCATTTGATACCAATGCATACATATGTAGTGTAGCTCCTTGCTTGCGAGTACTTTGGATGAGTACTCACGGTTGCTTTGCCCCCCCCCTTTTCCCCCTTTTCTATACCCGATTGTTGCGACCAGATGATGGAGCCCAGGAGCCAGACGCCACCGTTGATGACGACTCCTACTACACTAGAGGTGCCTACTACTACGTGCAGCCCGCTGACGATGACCAGGAGTAGTTTAGGAGGATCCTAGGCAGGAGGCCTGCGCCTCTTTCGATTTGTAGCCCAGTTTGTGCTAGCCTTCTTAAGGCAAACTTGTTTAACTTATGTCTGTACTCAAATATTGTTGCTTCCGCTGACTCATCTATGATCGAGCTCTTGTATTCGAGCCCTCGAGGGCCCTGGCTTGTAATATGATGCTTGTATGACTTATTTTATTTGTAGAGTTGTGTTGTGATATCTTCCCATGAGTCCCTGATCTTGATCGTACACGTTTGCGTATATGATTAGTGTACGGTCAAATTGGGGCGTCACAAGTTGGTATCAGAGCCGCCTGGCTGTAGGAATCCCCCTTCCACACTTCTTGGCCGAAGTCGAGTCTAGACATTACAAAACTTTTTACTAACATGGCTGTGTGCCTTACGGGCCCATGTTGCTATTTGGGTGGTATTAGGATCTTTTACTCCTCGATCCTTACCCTGGGACTCTGAACTCTCTTCTACTCGGGTTAAATGATTTTACTAACTCTAACATTAGGATCCCGTAACCACGTTCACCCCAAAGTTGGATAAGCCCTAGTTATTCTTTAGAGTAGTATTTGAACATTATCCATATTATTGTCATTTGACTCCTTTGAAAACATGTTTGTTTTCAGATGGAACCCATGAGACAGGTCGTGCGCCACACGACGGCCATTGGGGCCTCAGGATCACCTGCTGTGTTGGTTGAGATGATGACCTATCTGGGTTATCGCTGGCACCCTAAGTACACCATCTATGAGGAGTACCAGGACTTCAACCAAGAGTAGTATCGTGCCATCGTCCACCTCTACTCTCGGGAGTATGACTCCACTACCGTGCTGCACACTGCTCATGGTGTTGGAGTGACTATCGACATGGCGGTCCACGATGTTGCTTATGCTGCTCTGACACGTCTTCGTGGGGAGTATCAGGAGTTGGACACCTCCCCTTTCAGGCACATTGCTATCGCATCCGATGTTGGTGCGGAGGGATACTACACTGCTGCCTACTCCACTGTCACCCGAGAGCCCTTCTACCATCAGAACCTGGTTCTGCATGCTGATGGGCTGGATAGAGCTAACCGAGCTCTTCGCCACGAGTTGTACACCACCCGTCAGCACCTGTACCGTGCTTTGATGCTGCTGCACCCCTCCGTCTGATCTGGTGATCTGTCGCGTTATGTGATCTACCCTGCCAGGACTGCGATGCCCCAGGGCGTCGGCTGGCCAGATGTGGGAGGCTACTATCCCGCACTTGGTCCTCTTCTGCCACCTGCGCATCGGGTTCTGCACCAGAGTATCCACGGACCCTAGGCTACTCACGCGGAGGACTTCCCGTCGCGTCACTACCAGCTGTCAGGCTACACCTACCTCCATAGTTCCTCCTGGGACTGATGTAGGCTTTCTTGTTAGTGTTAGATGCATTCACCGCGAGCCTGCGTGCCACCTATGTTGTTCTTAGTCTCTGTACTGAACTCTGTGTACCGAACTCTGTGTACCGAACTCAATGCATGATCTCTTTTGTAAGACATGCCAACTACTATGTAGCATCTATCATGTTCCTTTCATTATGCATGTTTTCATCATGAATGATTCCTGTCCTTGCAATTTCTCAATGCTGAACTACCCCTGTTATATATTAGCAGGATGGTTAGACCAGGTGGTCGTGGTCGTGTTGGCCATGCCCCACCACTGCCTGAGTACATGGCTGGTATGATCCAACAGTTCGAGCTGAACCGCCAATTCATGGAAAATATGATGGCTCAGTTTCCTCGCCCCAATAGGAACCAACAGCCAGCCCAAGTGACTCTGCAGGATTTCATGCGTCTCAACCCAACTGTGTATCGCAGCTCAACTCAGCCTCTGGATGCCGATGACTAGCTCCGTGACATCATCTATGAGATGGAGTCTGCTGATGTAGCCCCTGCCAGCTATGTCACCTTTGCTTCCTTCTTCCTAAAAGGACCTGCTGCTCAATGGTGGGACAACCACAGGTGTACTCTGCCAGTTGGAACAATCATCACCTGGCCAGACATCCAAGCTGCTTTCCGTGCCCGCTTCATTCCTCAGGGATTCATAGACCGGAAGAAGCGCGAGTTCTGCAATCTCACCCAGGGCAACAAAACTGTTGAAGCTTATCAGCAGGAGTTTCTGGATCTGTCCTGCTATGCTGAAGAAGACATTGCAACTGATGCACGCAGACAAGAGAAGTTCCGTGATGGCCTTCAAGCTAACATCAAGCTCGCACTTTTAGTGCATGACTTTGCTGATTTCGCCACCTTGGTGAACAAGGCCATCAATGTCGAAACTGGTCTGTAGGAACACCAGAGCTCTCATAGGCGCAACCGTGACACGGGCTCATCTTCGGGCCCGTCCTTGCAGAAGCATAGGATATGGATTCCCAAAGGCAGTCTTATGCTACACCGCGTCTGCCTCCCGCACCTACTAGGCAGCCGAGACTTCCAGCTCCACCACCCCAAGCTCCTGTTCCCACTCCCAATAATGGTCTGTGCTACAAGTGTGGCCAACCAGGTCACCTCGCCAGGAACTGCTTTCAGAACCAGAATCAACTGGCCCTTCCTGCAGCTGGCCGTGGAAGCAACCAGCCTCGCAACAACAATGCTAGGTCTTATGGTTGTGTTCATGCCAACCACGTTGATCTCAATGAAGTTCTAGACCAGCTTGCTACTGTGATGGGTACACTCCTCGTAAATTCAGTACCAGCATCTGTTTTATTTGATACATGTGCATCACATTCATTCATGTCAGAAGATTTTGCATGCTTGCACGACATTAAATGTGAGGACATGAACACTTCGCTATTAGTACACACTCCCGCGGGCCAATGTCGGACCTCCATGATTTGCAACGACGTCCCCGTTGAAATCGAAGGACTGGAATTTCTTGTCTCTCCCATCGTACTGAAGTCCTATAGCATCGACCTCATTCTGGGAATGGATTGGTTAAAAGTGCATACTGCTTCTATAGTTTGCGCCACTAAGATCATCCATCTGCTACACCCTTCTGATGAAATAATTTCTTACCAAGCTCATCTAGTTCAGAACGCCGAGGCACGGCTTTATGCCTTGAATGCATTGAACGCTGCACCACTCGAGGGCATTGAAAACATTCCCTTCGTTCGTGAATTCCAAGACATCTTTCCAGAAGAACTTCCAGGGATTCCCCCTGCTAGAGCTGTCGAATTCATCATCGACTTGAAACCAGGCACCACTCCTATAGCCAAACGACCCTACAAGATGCCGCCACATGAACTCATTGAGCTTAAGGAGGAAATCGAAAAATCTCTTAGAAAAGGTTTCATTCACCCTAGTTGCTCTCCTTGGGGAGCACCTTCTCTCTTTGTTAAGAAGAAGGATGGGATGAACCGATTAGTCCAAGACTACCGATGTCCTATAAACCAAGCTACCATTCAGAATAAATATCCTCTTCCTCGGATCAATGATCTTTATGATCAACTGGCTGGCTCATCAGTGTTCTCCAAACTCGACTTGAGGTTGGGTTACCACCAGATCCGTGTTCGTGAAGAGGATATCCCAAAGACCGCCTTCATGACTCGGTATGGGTAATACGAGTACACCGTCATGTCACTCAGCTTAACGAATGCTCCAGCCACTTTCTCTCGTCTGATGAACTACATATTCATGGATTACCTCGACAAGTTCGTTGTGGTTTATCTGGATGATATCCTGGTATTTTCCAATAATGAAGAAGAACATGCTGAACATCTTCGTCTTGTGCTGGAAAAGCTTCGAGAGCATCAACTCTAAGATAAGTATTCCAAGTGTGAATTCTGGCTCCCCGAAGTAACCTATATTGGGCATGTCATCTCCAAGGATGGTATTACCATCAACCCTGAACGAGTTCAGGTATTCTCGATTTGACTCCTCTGAAGAATGGCAAGCAAGTCCGAAGTTTTCTTGGTCTCGCTAGCTATTGCCGTCGATTCGTCGAGAACTTCTCCAAGATTGCCAGGCCTCTGACTAATCTGTTGCATAAGGGCGTCAAGTTCCAATGGATAGACAAGTGTCAGGAAAGTTTCCAGGCGCTCAAAGACAAGTTGACTTCTGCCCAGTGCTTGCTCCACCTGATACTAAGAAGGACTTCGTCATTTACTGTGACGCTTCCCGTCAAGGATTAGGCTGTGTCCTAATGCAAGAGCGTAGAGTGATTGCTTATGCTTCTCGTCAACTGCGCCCTCATGAAGAAAACTACCTAGTTCACGACCTCGAGCATGCTGCTGTCATTCATGCATTGAAGCAGTGGCGAAATTACCTTCTCAATAATCGTTGCAAGATCTTCATCGACCACCAAAGTCTGAAGTATCTGTTTACTCAGCCAGACCTGAATCTCCATCAGCAGAGATGGATGGAGACTGTTGCAGATTTTGATGTGGGTATATCCTATACCCCAGGCAAGGCTAATGGCTGACGCCTTGAGCCGCAAGTCTTACTACAACCACCTCCAGGTTCACAAGGTTCAACCCTCGCTTGTTGAATAATTCCGAAAGCTGAACCTCCATATAGTTCCTCCGGGTGCACTCACTCCCCCTCCCCCCGAGTGCCGCAAGATGAACCTCCACGTTGTTTCCCAAGGTTCTCTCAATACCCTGGTTGCTAAACCTAATCTCGTGGACAACATCAAAATGCTACAGAATTATGACTCTCAAGTCCACAAGATTAAGCGCTACCTCGCTGAAGGAAGGCCCTCGTTCTTCACTGTTGTTGTTGATGGCATCTTGTACTTCAAGGGCCGCCTAGTGGTGCCGTGTTCAAAGGAAAACCATGATATGACACAGGAGGTTATGAAAGAAGCTCATGATACGCCTCTATCTATCCATCCTGGTAGTACAAAGATGTACCAAGTCATCCGCCAGAGATTCTGGTGGTCTAATATGAAGCAAACATTGCTCGATATGTTGCTGAGTGTGACGTTTGCTGCCATATCAAAGCAGAGCATCAAAGGCCTGCTGGAACTCTGCAACCTATCTCTATTCCTGAATGGAAATGGGACCATGTTGAAATGGACTTCGTCGCTGGATTTCCCAAATCGCAGAAAGGTAATGATGCTATTCTTGTCGTCATTGACCGGCTTTCTAAGGTTGCACATTTTCTGGCGGTCAAAGAAACAATCACTGCTAGCACTACAAAAAAATACACTTCCGTGATGATACATGTTTGTCACAGTAGGTCGCGTTTTCTGTCATGCATGTACATCCATGACGATTTTATGACAGAATCAAGATATTCATACATGTGTTGTCGTAGAAGTGTTCCATGACATTACCAAAATTATCATCACGGAAGTGTCCACTTCCATGACGATAAATCACGTGTCACAGAAGTGCTTTCGTCAAGGGTGACCGACACGTGGCATCCACCATAACAGAACGCCGTTAAGCTATTGGGTCGGGTTTTGGATCCGATAACCTGTTAACAGCCCCGACCAATGGGGATTTTCCATGTGTAAAATCATCACTGGCTGGAGGAAACACATGTCGGCTCATCGCTGGGACAGATTTCATCCACTCATTGGACAGAAGGTGCCTATGATACATCGACATGTGGCACGACCCAACAGGGGATGGCCCGTTTGACTTGGTCAAAAGGTGGTGGGCCCGCCCATGGAAAGCCTGTTAACGGCCTATTCACATATAGCCCATTTACAGCCCGCTAACCCAAGGCCCGTTACGCCCTATTCGAATTAGGCCCAGTAGCATCATTTGGGCCATCCAATATGATTCCAGCCCGTTTTCACTTCTGGCCCATGAATGGCTCATGACGTCTTTCGGCCCATATGAGGCCCTATGTAACTCTTGGCCTATTAACAGCCCGTGGTGAAACTGGCCCGTAATGAACAGTGTATCACTTTACACCCATTAACGGCCCGTGGTGAAACTGGCCCGTAAAGAACAGTGTATCACTTTATACCCATTAACGACCCGTTATTCCACTGGGCCGTTTCCAACCCATGTTATCTTTCGGCCTTCTCAGAGCCCATTTATTCTTGGGCTATTTTCCAGCATTCGTTTACTTGTGGCCCGTTACTGTCATTTTCTGCTTGTGGCACTAGTAGAGGAAACCCCCATTCGTCCCGGTTGATAAGGGCCCTTTGTCCCGGTTTGTGAACCGGGACTAAAGGGTCGTTACTAATGCCCTAACCCTTTAGTCCAGGTTCTTACACGAACCGGGACAGATGGGCCTCCATGTGGCCGGTGCGCCGAGCCCAGGCAGGAGGGCCTTTGGTCCCGGTTGGTGGCACCAACCAGGACCAATAGGCATCCACTCGTCAGCATTTCAGGGGCTGGGGTTTTTGTTTTTTAAGGGGGGGGGGTTGGGGTTTTTAGGGGTTTAATTTAGGTGTTTCATATATTGTGTTAGCTAGCTAATTAATAGAGAGAAGTGTCCTCTCTTATGTTCGTTCTTGGACGACGCTATATATATGTGTATATAGAGAGGACTAGACACGCTAGCTAGTAAGAAAATAAAGGAAACAGAAGATCGTCATGAACATATGCATACAGAGAGAAATGATATCGACTACCCTCCTTCTCCGAGAGATTGGTCGAACAACAAGTTCTCATATATCTACACTGGTAGAAAAAGGGCCTGTTGTCTCGGTTCGTAAGGGCCTTTTGTCCCGGTTCCTGAACCGGGACTAAAGGGCCGGTACTAATGCCCTGCCCATTTAGTCCCGGTTCAATCCAGAACCGGGACTGATGGGCCTCCACGTGGCCTGTGCGCGGAGCCCAGGCAGGAGACCCTTTGGTCCTGGTTGGTGGCACCAACCGGGACTAATAGGGATCCACGCGTCAGCATTTCTGTGGCTGGGGTTTTTGTTTTTTTGAAGGGGGGGGGTTGGGGGTTTTGGGGTTTTTGGGGGGTTAATTTAGGTGTTTCATATATTTTGTTAGCTAGCTATAATTAATAGAGAGAAGTGTCCCCTCTTATGTCCGTGCTTGGTCGATGCTACGTACTGTACATACGTATAGAGAGGACTAGACACGCTAGCTAGCTAGTAAGCAAACGAAGGAAACAGAAGATCGTCATGAACATATATGCATACAGAGAGAAGTGATATCGACCACCTCTCCTTCTCCGAGAGATTGGTCGAACAACAAGTTCTCGTATATCTATCCGACACTACCGGCTACATATATACAATAATTATCTCTTACAAATATGATCATACGGACTCATGGTCCACATAGTATTCTCCGTGTTCAGCGATCACGTGGTCAAGAAATAATGCCGCCAATTCCTCTTGAATTGCTCGCATGCGAGCTGGTGCTAGGAGTTCATCCCGCTTCCGAAACATCTAATTTGAAGAAGGGGGTCAATACATATATATATATGAATGAATGAAACTCAACACAAATGATGGTAATAAAATAAAATTGTGAATGTTGTTATTTACATACTTCATATAGTTCGTCAGTGTAGACCCGCTCACAGGTCGTGTGGCGGATGGACTCGCAAACGTAGTATCCACAGAAATCATTCCCTTTTTCCTGCCACAACCACTTTACAAGAAATAGAGGTCAATCAAACTGATAAGCAAGAATGCCAAATCAATAGGAGATGCGCGGAACATGCTACTATAGTACTTACTTTTCGGGTGTCTAAATTGCAGCTTCTTCGGGAGTCCTGGAGCTTTTTTGGAGAATTTTTTCCAAACGCTGCTAGACAAAGAAAACAATTACTTGATATATCAGGAAATGAACAAAGTTGCTGATATGGTGGATAATGATCGATTTAACTTACTTCTCGAGCATTTGAGTCATGTCCGCATAGTCCTGGGGATCTTTTCGTTATGAGTCTAAGACAGTTACTAGTCCCTGCTCAAGCTTAATCTCTAGGAGAATATAGTGGTAACTGCACACACATGCATAACTCATCAATTACATTACTATAACCTTGAATAATATATATATAAGGGAAACCGAATACGCACAAGACAGTAACACTCACTTGAAGTTGTAAGGAAAGAGTATTATATCTTTGTTTTCATTTATTACCAACGATCGTAGCAAATTGGCCGCGGTATCTGCGGCGTGAAATTTAACCTGAGTTGCATCTATGAGATATGTGTTAATGAACCCAATATCACCGACTTGTCTTTTCTTCAATTCGGCGATCTTCAATCTGCATAATATAGTGAGGATGATTATAAATACATGCAATGAAAGAGCTGAGCTATATAGAGAGACTTAATGACAGAAGTAGTACTACTTACAGACAGTAGCAGGTGACCGTTGTTTTATCGAGGGCCAATTGATTGAAAAACTGAAAGAACTCCTCAAATGGAACAGGCAACAGTTCAATTCCAACGAGGTCATGCTCCTTTTTAACTTTCACATAAAAAGTACTCCTCCCCCCAGAGTATCTGCAAATTTTCAAGTACCAATCATGCAATCTTCGCATCATTGTTGATAGAGATCTTTCATCTTTGACGAGAGGCTTCCCGTACTTGTACCTTTGTATCTGCACCTCCATGGGTTCATAATGTACATCGTCGGGCAGGTAATCGGCAAGATTGCTATAACCGGGCACCATCCTCGGATCATTAGCGATGTTGTCGCTAGGCACCTTGAGCAGGGGGCACGATTGCTTCGCTTGTTCGCTGAGCTGGGCAATTTGTTTCCCAGCTCGTCGTTCTTTCAGCCTTTGATCGCTAATAGTACTTCCCGACCGCTCCGCTTCGGCAAATTCCTTTCCAATAATGCGCTCATAGTTTCCTTTCGGCGGAGACTTGGGTGGTTTTGTCAGAGCAGCCAGAGTGCGCTTCGCTTTCACCGGATCTACCTTCTCCTCCGGAGGTGGATGTCTCTTTGCTTTCAACCCTTGAAACCAGTCATCCACTTCGGTTTGTGCGAACTCGGCGTTCTCCTCCGGGGTCCTCTCGTATGGTAACTTCTCTAGAGTCTTCAGAGAAGGACCAAATCTGTATTTCCTCCCGCCTCTGGCTGTACTGCTAGACGCCGGCAGAGCAGACGGAGCGGTTGTCTTCTTTACTTGCTTACGAGGCGGAGGAGAAGGACTACGATGCACCGGAGCAGCCGGAGCGGCAGCAGGTCTCTTCCGCCCTTGCTGACGAGGTGGAGAAGGAGGATGCTGGCTGCTCGGGCACGTCGGCGCAGGCGGAAAAGGAGGCGGTCGAGTGCCCTGATCGTCACTCGCCGGAGGAGGAGGCGGTGGAGGAGTCGGAGTGCCCTGACTCGCCGGAGGAGGAGGTGGTGGAGGAGGCGGAGTGCCCTGACTTGCCGGAGGAGGAGGAGGAGGCGGAGGCATCCAGTTCGGAAGGTTGATGAGCTCCTTCCGCCATAGGCATGGAGTCTTCAGAGCAGACCCCAGCCTACTCTCCCCTTCACCGGTAGGGTGGTCAAGCTGGAGGTCCTCAAATCCCTCCCTTATTTCATCCACCACCACCGTAGCATATCCTTCTGGAATCGGCCGACAGTGAAAAGCTGCGCCGGGTTCAGTAGGATAAACAGAGCCAACAGCCGCCTTGACCTTCAAATTCATCCATTGCGTCATAAGGTGGCAATTTTGAGACTCCGTGATAACATCCACGGGATAGCTGGTAGGAGCCATCAAGGCATGCTCCGGCTGAAGTAGCTCGGTGGAAGCCACGCTGCTTCTCCACTGAGATGGCGGGGTAGCTTCAGGGGAAGCTTCGGCAGTACGTTTGTTGCGATTTGCTTCTCGTTCCTCTATCGCTTGTACCCTTGCTTGCAGCACCTGCATTTGGTTCTGCTGCACTTTTTTCCTCCTCTCATGGGATTTGTAACCGCCTGTGTCCGGAAACCCAACCTTCCACGGAATGGAGCCTGGCGTGCCTCGTGTCCGTCCAGGGTGCTCATGATTCCCGAGGGCCATTGTGAGCTCGTCGTTTTCTCTGTCTGGAAAGAACGCCCCTTGCTGCGCTGCTTCAATATACTTCTGAAGCTTCCTGACTGGTATGTCCATTTGATCGTTCGTCCAAATGCACTTCCCTGTTACAGGTCCAAGGTTCCGCCAGCCCCGAAGAACCAAGTCTGGCAACGGTCTGGCCAGTTAATTGTCTCTGGTTCGATCCCTTTATCAACCAGATCATTCTCAGTCTTGGCCCACTTAGGCCGGGCTATGAGGTAGCCACCTGACCCCGTGCGATGGTGATGCTTCTTCTTCGCAGCATTTTGCTTGTTTGTCGCCGACATCTTCTTACTCTTTTCTGATGTCTTGTGGGCCACAAATGCGGGCCAGTGATCTCTGATCTTCTCATATCTGCCCTTGAATTCTGGTGTCTCATTATTTTCGACAAACTTATTCAGATCTTTCTTCCACCTCTTGAATAGTTCTGCCATCCTCTTAAGAGCAAAAGACTTGATTAATTGCTCTTTAACTGGCTTCTCTGGATTATCCTCTGGCGGTAGGGTGAAATTTGACTTCAGCTCAGTCCAAAGATCATTTTTCTGCATATCATTGACATAAGACACCTCAGGGTCTTCTGTAGCCGGCTTAAACCATTGCTGGATGCTGATTGGGATCTTGTCCCTAACCAAAACCCCGCACTGAGCAACAAATGCGCTCTTTGTCTGGAGCGGTTCAATCGGTTGGCCATCGGGCGCGATTGCTATGATCTCAAACTTTTCATCCGAGCTCAACTTTTTCTTCGGGCCTCGTCTCTTTACCGAAGTTGTGCTTGATCCGGAGGGCCAGAAAAAAGAACAAAGACTTAATTAATATGTGTACATACCAAAACAATGAATGCATCAATTAGCTAGTCAGCAGAAGCTTATCTAATATATATACCTGGCCGGACTCGGTTCGGTCATCGGAGACGTCATCACGGTCTCCTTCTTGCACCGGCATTGGGTCACCGGAGCCGTCCTCACGGTCTCCTTCTTGCACCGGCATTAGGTCACTGGAGCCATCATAATCATAGCTAGCTGCTTCCAGACCATCGGTGTTGTTGAGAAACAACGAGCAGACGTCATCACTTCCTCGTGCGATTATGTCCCCCAACAACTCTTCTTGTACTTTGTCTCGGGCGGTGTCCATAGTTTCTACAAATATTGACAACATGGCAATTATTATTCAAACATGACACATGGATATATTAGTGGCAAACGTAGAACTAATATTAATTAGTGGCCTCGACGCTGCTTCTCTAGGGTTTGGGGTGGCCTCGACAACGCTTCACGGATAAAAAAAGAAGAGGAAGAAGAAAAAAAAGAGGAGAAGAAAGAATAGAGGAGTTACTCCTCTATTCTTTCTTCTCCTCTTTTTTTCTTCTTCTTCCTCTTTTTTTTATCGGGAACGAGGGTCGTCGAGGGTCACCGAGCGGTAGAGGAAACCCTAAATAGCAAGTATCATGGGTGTGAGATACATGTGGCCGTCGGTGTCGGACACTACATCCACGTCCCACAAGTGACATGGGCGTCGAAGCCCGCGCCACTTGTGGGACGTGGATGTAGTGTCCGACACTGGCGGCCACATGTATCTCACACCGACGATACTTGCTATTTAGGGTTTCCTCTACTGTTCGGCGACCCTGACCCTCGACGACCCTCGTTTCCGATAAAATAAAGAGGAAGAAGAAGAAAAAAAAAGAGAAGAAGATAAGAAGAAGAAAAAAGTAGGAGAAGAAAGATAAAATAAAGAGGAAGAAGAAGAAAAAAAAGAGAAGAAGAGAAGAAGAAGAAAAAAGTAGGAGAAGAAAGATAAAATAAAGAGGAAGAAGAAGAAAAAAAAGAGAAGAAGAGAAGAAGAAGAAAAAAAAGAGAAGAAGAGAAGAAGAAGAAGAGAAGAAGAAGAAAAAAAGAGGAGAAGAAAATCTTTCTTCTCCTCTTTTTTTTCTTCTTCTTCCTCTTTATTTTATCGGAAACGAGGGTCGTCGAGGGTCAGGGTCGCCGAACGGTAGAGGAAACCCTAAATAGCAAGTATCGTGGGTGTGAGATACATGTGGCCGTCGGTGTCGGACACTACATCCACGTCCCACAAGTGACATGGGCGTCGAAGCCCGCACCACTTGTGGGACGTGGATGTAGTGTCCAACACCGATAGTACATGTATCTCACACCGACGATACTTTCTATTTAGGGTTTCTCCTCTACCGCTCGGGGACCCTCGATGACCCTCGTTCCCGATAAAAATAAGAGGAAGAAGAAGAAAAAAGAGGAGAAGAAAGAATAGAGGAGATCTTCTCCTCTATTCTTTCTTCTCCTCTTTTTTTCTTATTCCTCTTCTTTTTTATCCTCTTCTTCCTCTCATGTTCGACGACCCTCGACCCCTCGGCGACCCTAGACCCCTCGAACCCTCGACGACCCTGGAACCCTCGAACCCTAGACGACCTTGGAACCCTCGACCCTCAATCCCTCGACCCTATAGAACCCTCGAACCCTCGACCCTCTACCCTAGTTCCCGATTCTATTTTCTCTTCTTCTCCACTATTCCTTTCTTCTTCTCCTCTTCTTTTTCTTCTTTTTTCTTCTTATTTATTTCTCCTTTTCTTCCTCTCCTCTTGTTCTTTCTTTCCTCTTCTTATTTTCTTCTTTCCTATCCTTCTTTTCCTTCCTTTCTTAATATCACTTAGCAAATTTTGCAACGATAGGGAGGGGGTGCTCCCGTGGTCTAAAATTCGTCTATGCACGATAGAAAATTCTGAAAAAATACATCTATTATCCCTCAATGTCCCGCCTGATCATGAACAAAAAAAAATCTGTGAATTAAAAAAACATCATGTTCTATGAACAAAAAAACATTGTATTTCATCCACATTCGTGCATACATCATATATGGGATCATCTATGAAAAAAATCATATTCTATAAAAAATCATTACATATATATATAAAACAAGCATATATATATATATATATAAAACAAGCATCTATCTTTTGCATATATACATGAACATATATATACACAGAGAACATATATACATACAATCATATACTCACAAATATACGTATAATCTGAAAAAAAAAACCATATATACATGAAAAAACGGATCGGGGGGGGGGGGGGGGGCCCGACTTGACAGGGCAGTGGCGGCTGGGCGGCGTGCGGCGCCAGCGCAGGGCAGGGGCGGCGCACAGCAGCCCCGCAGGGCAGGGGCGGCGGCGCGGCGGCCACGCAGGACAGGGGCGCAGGGGCATGGGACGGGAGGGCCCGTGCTCACAGGGGGCGGCGGCGACAGCGAAGGCGATCAGCCTGACGGTGTTGGTGGCGGCAGCGACGGCGAAGGCGAGCAGCCTGACGGCGTCGGTGGCGATGGCGATGAGGAGGAGCAGGGGCGTCGGGCGGCGACTGTTGGGTTTCGTAGTAATTTCAAAAAATTTCCTACGCAGACGCAAGATCATGTGATGCATAGCAACGAGAGGGGAGAGTGTTGTCTACGTACCCACGCAGACCGACTGCGGAAGCGTTGACACGACGTAGAGGAAGTAGTCATACGTCTTCACGATCCAACCGATCAAGCACCGAAACTACGGCACCTCCGAGTTCGAGCACACGTTCAGCCCGATGACGATCCCCGGACTCCGATCCAACAAAGTGTCGGGGAAGAGTTCCGTCAGCACGACGGCGTGGTGACGATCTTGATGCACTACAGCAGCAGGGCTTCGCCTAAACTCCGCTACAGTATTATCGAGGATTATGGTGGCAGGGGGCACCGCACACGGCTAAGGAATAGATCACGTGGATCAACTTGTGTGTTCTAGGGTGCCTCTACCTCAGTATATAAAGGACCAAAGGGGGGAGGCTGGCCAGCCACAAGGGGCGCGCCAGGAGAGTCCTACTCCCTCCGGGAGTAGGATTCCCCCCCAATCCTAGTTGGAATAGGATTCCTCGGGGGGGGGGGGGAAGAGAGAGAGGGGGCCAGCCACCTTTCCTAGTCCTAATAGGACTAGGGGAAGGGGGGAGGCGCGCGGCCACCTTGGGCTGCCCCTTTCTCCTTTCCACTAAGGCCCACTAAGGCCCATATGGTTCCCGGGGGGGTCCGGTAACCTCCCGGTACTCCGGTAAAATCCCGATTTCACCCAGAACACTTCCGATATCCAAACATAGGCTTCCAATATATCAATCTTTACGTCTCGACCATTCCGAGACTCCTCGTCATGTCCGTGTTCACATCCGGGACTCCGAACAACCTTCGGTATATCAAAATGCATAAACTCATAATATAACTGTCATCGTAACCAATAGTGGGACCTGGATGTCCATATTGGCTCCTACATATTCTACGAAGATCTTTATCGGTCAGACCGCATAACAACATACGTTGTTCCCTTTGTCATCGGTATGTTACTTGCCCGAGATTCGATCATCGGTATCCAATACCTAGTTTAATCTCGTTACTGGCAAGTCTCTTTACTCGTTCCGTAATACATCATCTCACAAATAACATATTAGTTGTAATGCTTGCATGGCTTATGTGATGTGTATTACCGAGAAGGCCCAGAGATACCTCTCCGACAATCGGAGTGACAAATCCTAATCTCGAAATACGCCAACCCAACATGTACCTTTGGAGACACCTGTAGTACTCCTTTATAATCACCCAGTTACGTTGTGATGTTTGGTAGTACCCAAAGTGTTCCTCCGGTAAACAGGAGTTGCATAATCTCATAGTTATAGGAACATGTATAAGTCATGAAGAAAGCAATAGCAACATACTAAACGATCGGGTGCTAAGCTAATGGAATGGGTCATGTCAATCAGATCATTCTCTTAATGATGTGATCCCGTTAATCAAATAACAACTCATTGTTCATGGTTAGGAAACATAACCATCTTTGATTAACGAGCTAGTCAAGTAGAGGCATACTAGTGACACTTTGTTTGTCTATGTATTCACACATGTATTATGTTTCCGGTTAATACAATTCTAGCATGAATAATAAACATTTATCATGATTATAAGGAAATAAATAATAACTTTATTATTGCCTCTAGGGCATATTTCCTTCATATAGATCTTGATGCCTAATATGTAAGCAGCTTCAAGAGAGAAGAAGAAAAAAAAGGGAAAAAAAGAAGAGAAGAAGAGAAGATAAACAGCTCCTGCACATAGATAACAAATCCTCGCAACCCGACGTGTTAAAGGGGTTGTCAATCCCTTTCGGGTAACGGTGCCAGAAATTGGTGCATGACGGGAAAAAAGGTTGTAAATATTGATAGATCGAACACCAAATAGAATAAATTGCAGCAAGGTATTTTTGGGTTTTTAGATTAATAGATCTGAAAATAAAAGCAAATAAAAATAGATCGCAAAGGCAAATAATAAGAGAAAGAAGACCCGGGGGCCGTAGGTTTCACTAGTGGCTTCTCTCGAGAAAAATAGCAAAGTAGTGGGTGAACAAATTACTGTTGGGCAATTGATAGAACTTCAAATAATTATGACGATATCCAGACAATGATCATTATATAGGCATCACGTCCAAGTTTAGTAGACCGACTACTGCCTGCATCTAGTACTATTACTCCACACATCGACCGCTATCCAGCATGCATCTAGTGTATTAAGTTCATGGAGAAATGGAGTAATGCAATAAGAACGATGACATGATGTAGACAAGATATATCTCTGTAGAGATAGACCCCATCGTTTTATCCTTACACTACTAGGGAAAAGCCTATACACATAATCTTGCCAGCAGCGCGCTATAAAATCAGGCGCTGCTGCTAAGTAGCAGTAGCGCGGGTTGTGGAAACTCGCTGCTGAAACAAGTTTATTAGTAGCGCGCGCACTCCAAGCGGCGCTACTGCTAAAATTCCCACGACGCCGCCGCGAGGCCAGTTATAGCAGCAGTGCATTAAAATAGACAGCACTACTACTACGTAACGTAGCAGCAGCACATTCAGGCAATAATCGCTACTACTAAATTAACTACAGATCTCACTAGCCTCATCCACAGATCACACTCACACACACTCACACGGTCTCCTCCTCACCCCCCGCGCCGCCGGTCTCCCCCGTCGCCCCTCCCCCGATCTGCGCCGCTGTCGCCTCATCCTCCTCGCTGGACTCGGTACCGGCCTCCTCCTCCGTCCTCCCTCCACTCGCCGCTGGCCGCCCCCTCCTCGCTCCGCCTTCCTCCTCGATCCGTCCTCCCTCCACTCGCCGCCGGCCGCCCCTCCTCGCTCCGCCTTCCTCCTCCGTCCTACTATCTTCTTCCCTCCTCGAGTCGCCCCTCCTTGTCCCTCCTCCCTGATACATTTTGATTTAGTAGGCTTTCATATGTAACATTTTGATTTAGTTGATTTAGTATGCTAGTGGATTTAGTATGCTAGTTGATTTAGTATGCTAGTTGATTTAGTCGATTTAGTTGATATGATTCAGTTGATTTAGTAGGCTAGTTGATTTAGTTTTTTTTTTTACCATGAAGACTGCAGGGCTTACACCCCACAGCATTTTATTAAAAATAAAGCAAACACATACAGGGTTTCCTCAAGGTGAGGAAAGAAAAAAATAACAAAGAAAAAAAGAAAGAGGAAGAAAAACTATACAGGGTAGGGGAGCACTATACCTATAAATTACAAATAAACAAAGGAGACAAACAGGAACTCTCCTCAAGGAGGAAGAAAATCAATCCACTTAAGAAGGGCGTCTCTAAATTTCCGTTTTATTCGGTGGGAGAGCAGAGTGATATCATGAATGAAGCTATTCCTCCATGCCCTGAAAGAGGGTTGAATGTTCCTGAAAGTTCTATCATTCCTGATCTTCCAAATATTCCACCAGGCCAAGAAAACCACCTCCCCAAAAAAAGGTTTGTTGAAATCCTTCCTTGCATGATGAGCAATTTCCACCATATCGTCACCATTTTTCCATTCAATTTGTAGGTAGTTCCAGACTCGAGCACTAAAATTGCACTGGAAGAACAGGTGATTTCTGTCCTCCAGAGCTCCAGTCAGACAAAGAACACATTCAGGCCCTTCATTAATTCTCCAATGTCTCCTCTGAATCATGTCCTTGGTGTTAATCCTGTCCATGATGACAAGCCAAGCAAACATCTTGATCGACATAGTGCAGCAACTTTTCCATATCCATCCCAGGATGGGGTTTGAGACCATTGGCTGATAGACAAAATCATAAAACTTTTTTGCTGTATACTCTGATTTCTTGCCATGCCTCCATCCCCAGTGGTCATTAGATTGATTATCCAAATGGAAAGACCCCATTAATGAGGAGAGCTGTTGCATTTCTTGGAAGGCTTGTTCAGTCATAGGCAAGTAGAAAAGCTCCTGAAAAGAACTAGCCTGAAAAACTTCCTTGACTGAGAGGTTTTTGTGGAGACAAAAAGAAAATAGCCTAGGAAATCGCTCTTGCAGAGGAACCGAACTGTTCCCAATTTGCCAGTAGTCTGACCAGAACTGCACTGTATCTCCACTATGAACATCAACCGACGTAACGGCTCTGAAATTATCCATCAACTTGCATACATCTTTCCACCAAAAGGAGCCACAGAGAACAGTATCATGTGGAATCCTTTCAAAGTAGTAAGAATCCCAAACTAATTGCACCCAGGGCACATCCATCTTATTATAAAATTTGCTGAGGTGTTTCAATAAGAGAGCATCATTCTGCAGTCCAAGGTTTAAAATCCCAAGCCCCCCTTTGACTTAGGTCTACAAACAAGTTGCCAAGCCGCCAGTGAGTGGCCCTTTTCCTGACCATATTTCCTCCATAAACACTGCCTTTGGATTCTTTCCAATTGTTTTAAAATACCCTGAGGAATGGACAAGGTACAAAGGAAAAAGATAGGCAAGGAAGAGATCACAGAATTGACTAATTGCAGTCTGCTCCCTTGTGGCAAGAACCATGAGCTTGCTGTCAATCTTCTCTCCATACAATCCACAAGAGGAAGGAGGTCAACTATTTTGGGCCTGGTGGTCCCCACTGGCAGCCCCAGATATGTAAAAGGCATAGTGCCTAATTTGCAATCAAAAAAGGCAGCCAGGTCAGAAGCATCATGCTCATCTACATTGATAGGATACATGGAGGATTTATGGAAATTGATCTGCAGTCAGTTGCCTGTGAGAAGGAATGCAAAACTGATTTCAGAGCCCTCAATTGACTTAGATCAGCATTTAGGAATAGCAGTGTGTCATCTGCATATTGGACCACTGGGAAATCTGGATCATGGGTAAGCAGGGGCCTGCTTATTAAACCTTGTTGGAGAAGATTGTTCACTAAAGTCTGTAAAAGATCAGCCGCAATAACAAATAGTAAGGGAGAAATTGGGTCCCCTTGCTTGACTCCACATTTGCATTTGAAATGATTACCAGGGACTCCATTCATAGTACAGAAGAAGTGCCAGAAGACAGCAACTGCTTAATCCAAACAATCCACCTTTCATCAAAACCTTTTGCAATTAAGATCTTTATGATTGCCTCATGCTGGATAGAGTCAAAAGCCTTTTCAAAGTCCAACTTAAGCAAAAGGATGGGCCTTTTAGACTGATTGCACTGATGGATATACTCAAATGTCCAAGCAAGACAATCCTGGATTGTTCTTGATTTGATAAAACCATATTGGTTTTTATGCACACATTTGGTGATCTCCTGTTGGAATCTGTTAGCAGCAAGCTTTGTAAGGAACTTAGGACCAACAGAGGTTAGAATTGGTCGAAAATCTCCCACACCCTCAGGTGTCTGCTTCTTTGGGACCAGGGTAATGAATGCATCATTCAAATTTTCTAATTGCACTGTTCCAGCATGAAACTCCGTAACCAGCTGTATAAAATCAGCAGAAATTATATGCCAACACTTTTTTAAAAATAGCCCGTTAAAGCCATCAGGTCCAGGGGCCTTATCAATAGGCAAGTCCTTGATAACCTGCTCAATTTCTTTTAATTCAAAAGGTTTTGTGAGCACCCCCAAACCCTGGACCCTAGGTAGCTAGTTGATTTAGTTGATTTAGAACATTTTGATTTAGTTTATTTAGTAGGCTAGTTGATTTAGTTGATTTAGTAGGCTAGTTGATTTAGAACATTTTGATTTAGTTGATTTAGTAAAATGGCGCCACCACCAGCACCACTATGTCGACTGTGCAAGTCAAGGTGCGCCAGCAGCCTTGCAACTGGCAAGCTGTTCGGCATCTACTTCCATCCGAGTTTTCGTCATGCGGCGGTAAGAAATTAGATGAAATGTAACAACTATTTTATTTTTAGTGTTGGCATTACTGCATTGTGTCATTTTGCTTTTCTTACACAGATCGTCCCATGCAATGTGAGGTTGAAATTCAACAAGCTGACAGGAGACACTGTGACATTTGAGGCTCCTGGGGGGCCGTACACTATGGAGGTCGAGAAAGGACGCAATATGTCGCAGATTGGAGGAGATGGATGGGCCCGTTTCCTCGCTCGCATGCGTCTTACTGGTGGTGAGTTGATCAGATTCTCCTTCAGAGCAGAAAGACCCAAGCTGGTTGTCATTTATATCAACCTGGTGGAAGATGATGAAGATGACGAAGATGATGAAGATAATGAGGACCCACTCAATGAAGATGATGAGAACCCACTTCATGAAGTCATCATAGCTCAAAGAATGAGGCTGAGCGAGGAGGAGGTGTGCAACCTATGAGACATAATTCCGCCACGCGATGACTTTGTCGGAGTGCCATTCCTGACCCGCCTGACAAGTACCATGGTCGATCGGCATGAAATGGTATGTTATACGTACTGCATGTAGTAATTTGATGATATATATGCTTTATTGTTATACTTACAAATGCAAATTATCCGAATTATATGCTTAGTGAATCCGATGATATGCTTAGTGTAGAGTCCAATGATATGCTTTGTGGAATCTAGTCGATGATATACTTTAGTGTAGAGTCTGATCACATGCTTAGGCTATTTATTAATTGATATGTTTTTCTTATTCAGAGATTGCCAAAGAACCTATCTGTGAGTTGTGGTATCGAGCCTGATGAAGAAGGCTCAGTTGGACTACGCCTTACCGCAAGGGGCTCCGTCACCACATGTACTTACCGCATGGGCACAGATGGTCGCACACACTTGAACTCGGTTGGGTGGAAGAGATTCCTCGTTGGCAAGAATCTTCGTGCTGGACAGGCCATCCTAATTACTATCAGGAACACCCACCGCCCAGGCTTGAGGATGATGATCGTCGTCGATATCATCTAGAACTACATATGTGTATGTGGCTATATCATCTAGAACTACATATGATGATCGTCGTCGATATCATGTAGAACTACATATGATGATCGTCGTCGATATCATCTAGAACTAAATATGATGATTGTCGTCGATGTCACCTTGTACTGCTTGAGGATGCATGTTGAGTATATATGAAATTGTTATCTAGTACTCCCTCGGTTCCAAATTACTCGTCGTGGTTTGAGTTCAAATTTGAACTAAAACCACGACGAGTAATTTCGAACCGAGGGAGTACTACCTAGTACCTATAATGCTTTATGAAATTGATATCTAGTAGTACCTAGTATCTGGAAATTGCAGTTTATCGAAGCCGGAATGGGGAAATGGTGAAAGATATAACAGTAGCGCTGGACCGGAAGATAATACACAATAATAGCAGCGGGTTCCTGAAAAGCGCTGCTGCTATAGTCAATAGTTGAAACAAGAAAACCACAAGCGTCGAATAATACGGGAAGCACAATTTAAGAGGCATAGGAATTATGAAGTAGCAGCGTCCCTACACAGTTGAGAAGCAGCCTGTGTCCTACCACTTAGTAACGACTTATAATCAACGATATCCAACTTACAGTAAGGGGTAAAGCCCCGTTAAGGCGGGGTACCAGGCGCTAAGTAACTGCGTTTAGCCTGTAGGCCTTAATGGTAAGCGCGGGTCCAAGGAAACGGTTCCCATATTAATCAACCCGCAGGGCTGCAAACATCAAATCTGTGGTTGCGAGATCCACCCACAGCGCTGCCTGCCAAACTCTCGCTTCAAGCCCTTCATCTGTCGTCAAGTATGATACGCCCATCATGTCGGCGATACCCACCTAATCTCCGTGATCCGTACGGAGGAAAAGAGAGAAGGAGATCAGTGTGCATCCGTAAGTAACGCCACTACCATCCTTAGATGGCTGTTCTGGGCTTTGCACTTATGACCTGAGGAAGCCCTCACACATAGGTATCCGTTGGCCCCCCCCCCCCTCTCGGCCGCGATACGGGTCTATACGCTCCATTAACTGACGATCAGGGACTATCACCCTCACCTTCATCCTGTCTATATGTCCCAGTTACGATTGGATATTCATACAGTGTATCTTGTACTTCCTATGAGGTTTATACCCGCGCTTACCAGTGGCCTTAGACCCGACTACGCTGTTACTAATCCATTTGCTCTAGTGCAGCGCATCCCCATTGTCTTGAGCCTGGTAGGATGCAGCCCTCTTATTACATAATCCGCGAGCCCGCAAGAGGCCTTCACACGCTCGCAACCTACATCCACACCTCGAGGCCATTTCACTCGACAGCGTGCACTAGGAGTTAGACGTGCACCCCAAGCCGGAGACAATGGGTGTAACCTGGTGGCACTCTGGGTGGGTTCTACCACGATCTGTCGTGAGGCGGCTTGCACATATGTTCCGCCGTGTCCCCCTCTGGCGCTTTCTAGAGAACACCACTGCTATTTGGCTAAGGGTATTTATGAGCAGGCATGAGTGATCAGGGATCTGCGGGGCACCGACGGTGGCGCACCTACCTCCCAATAAGCATGAGCAGCCACAGTCTAGGTGGGGTCAGACCGTAGAGAGTCCGGAGGGCGAACCTTAGAGAGCCCTGAAAGGCTAGGTACCCGGGTGGGTTGTCCCCATCCTCGGGGATATATCCCATGCCACTCACCAGGGCACTGTTCGTCTGTCATACCTTTCCTACGTTCAGCATTTGGACTCCGTCTGATTGATTATCTGATGATGCTACCACCACACAACGCGACCACAGCGCCACACCCCCGCACTCCGAGCCCACTCCACTGTCTAGTTAGTACCCTGGACTCATACTGACTATCCTGGAGTCTCCCCCCCACCCCTCCCAAGATTGATAATATAATAGCATGGAACAATAAAAGTTATAGATACGTTGGAGACGTATCACGTATCTATAATAATATAAAATAATCTTCTAGTGTAAGGTACATGTAAATAAAACGCTATTGGATTTCAATGGACAATATTTGCATCAAGTGCATGTTCTTGGTTATAACTTGGTCTAAGTATATGAGTAAGTCATCACGATCAATATATTACCTTACGAAGTTCTCATTTTATCTCTTCCATTTTTCTTTATGTGTTGGTCCTCATTCGCTCACTATCCTTAATAACTTGTTCTTCCATATGATTAAATATTGTTGTATACATTAAAACAAGGTAATTGAATTGGCAAGATGGTTTTCTTCCAACCTTCTCTATCACACCAGCAACATGGTTTTGCTTTTTTCATGTCGTGTTCTCGATTGCCCACAGAGAATATTGGCAAAAAAGTTCCTATTCCCCTCATGTAGTGCCTTCCAATCCATGTATGTCAACCTTAAAAACCTTCATTTCTGAGCAGACAACCACTTGTCCATCAATTTTGTGTAAGGCAAACCTATCAATGCTTGCTAACTTATCTTCCATATGCCACTTTTTGTATTTGTTATATAAAGATCTTTTTTTCATGACTGACAAAATTATGCACGCGTATATGTCCGTGCAACCATAAATATAGACACAATTGAGACCTACTATATTGGCATTCCACATGTTTCATTGCATGCTGCATACTATCTTTTTCGCGAATACGCAAAGCTTGCGTATCATTCATTGATAGAGAGAGGATTAATAGTACAAGAGAAATGGGTGGGGGACGCTAGAGAGCTGCGTGCACAGTGATGGCACAGGAACTTGCGTGAGCATGATTGAACATGGGTTTGCTCGGCCCCAAAAAAACAAAAGAGGCTATGGCACGATCGTAGTAAGGCCCTGTGCACCGGCTCGCTTCCAGGAGTGCACGTCTTCCCACTGGTAGAAAAAGGGCCTGTTTCCCGGTTCATAAGGGCCTTTTGTTCCGATTCCTGAACCGAGACTAAAGGGTCGGCACTAATGCCCTGCCCCTTTAGTCCCGGTTCAATCCAGAACCGGGACTGATGGGCCTCCACGTGGCCTGTGCGCGGAGCCCAGGCAGGAGACCCTTTGGTCCCGGTTGGTGGCACCAACCGGGACCAATAGGCATCCACGCGTCAGCATTTTTGTGGCTGGGGTTTTTTTTTGAAAGGGGGGTTGGGGGTTTTGGGGGGTTAATTTAGGTGTTTCATATATTGTGTTAGCTAGCTATAATTAATAGAGAGAAGTGTCCTCTCTTATGTCCGTGCTTGGTCGACGCTACGTACTATACATACGTATAGAGAGGACTAGACACGCTAGCTAGCTAGTAAGCAAACGAAGGAAACAGAAGATCGTCATGAACATATATGCATACAGAGAGAAGTGATATTGACCACCTCTCCTTCTCCAAGAGATTGGTCGAACAACAAGTTCTCGTATATCTATCCGACACTACCCGGCTACATATATACAATAATTATCTCTTACATATAATCATACGGACTCATGGTCCACATAGTATTCTCCGTCTTCAGCGATCACGTGTCAAGAAGAATGCCGCCAATTCCTCTTGAATTGCTCGCATGCGAGCTTGGTGCTAGGAGTTCATTCCCGCTTCCGAAACATCTAATTTGAAGAAGGGGGTCAATACATATATATATGAATGAATGAAACTGAACACAAATGATGGTAATAAAATAAAATTGTGAATGTTGTTATTTACGTGCTTCATATTGTTCGTCAGTGTAGCCCTGCTCATAGGTCGTGTGGCAGATGGACTCGCAAACATAGTATCCACAGAAATCATTCCCTAGTTCCTGCCACAAACACTTTACAAGAAATAGAGGTCAATCAAACTCATAAGCAAGAATGCCAAATCAATAGGAGATGCACGGAACATGCTACTATAGTACTTAGTTTCGGGTGTCTATATTGCAGCTTCTTCGGGAGTCCTGGAGATTTTTTGGAGAATTTTTTCCAAACCCTGCAGACAAAGAAAACAATTACTTGATATATCAGGAAATGAACAAAGTTGCTGATATGGTGGATAATGATCGATTTAACTTACTTCTCGAGCATTTGAGTCATGTCCGCATAGTCCTGGGATCTTTTCGTTTTGAGTCTAAGAGTTACTAGTCCCTGCTCAAGCTTAATCTCTAGGAGAATATAGTGGTAACTGCACACACATGCATAACTCATCAATTACATTACTATAACCTTGACTAATATATATAAGGGAAACCGAAATACGCACAAGACAGTAACACTCACTTGAAGTTGTAAGGAAAGAGTATTATATCTTTGTTTTCATTTATTACCAACGATCGTAGCAAGTTGGCCTCGGTATCTGCGGCATGAAATTTAACCTGAGTTGCATCTATGAGATATGTGTTAATGAACCCAATATCACCGACTTGTCTTTTCTTCAATTCGGCGATCTTCAATCTGCATAATATAGTGAGGATAATTATAAATACATGCAATGAAAGAGCTGAGCTATATAGAGAGACTTAATGACAGAAGTAGTACTACTTACAGACAGTAGCAGGTGACCGTTGTTTTATCGAGGGCAATTGATTGAAAAACTGAAAGAACTCCTCAAATGGAACAGCAACAGTTCAATTCCAACGAGGTCATGCTCCTTTTTAACTTTCACATACAAGTACTCCTCCCCCCAGAGTCTCTGCAGATTTTCAAGTACCAATCATGCAATCTTCGCATCATCGTTGATAGAGATCTTTCATCTTTGACGAGAGGCTTCCCGTACTCGTATCTTTGTATCTGCACCTCCATGGGTTCATAATGTCATCGTCGGGCAGGTAATCGGCAAGATTGCTATAACCGGGCACCATCCTCGGATCATTAGCGACGTTGTTGCTAGGCACCTTGAGCGGGGGGCACGATTGCTTCGCTTGTTCACCGAGCTAGGCAATTTGTTTCCCAGCTCATCGTTCTTTCAGCCTTTGATCACTGACAGTACTTCCCGACCGCTCTGCTTCGGCAAATTCCTTTCCAATAATGCGCTCATAGTTTCCTTTCGGCGGAGACTTGGGTGGTTTTGTCAGGGCAGCCAGAGTGCGCTTCGCTTTCACCGGATCTACCTTCTCCTCCGGAGGTGGATGTTCTTTGCTTTCAACCCTTGAAACCAGTCATCCACTTCGGTTCTGCGCGATCTCGGCGTTCTCCTCCGGGGTCCTCTCGTATGGTAACTTCTCTGGAGTCTTCAGAGAAGGACGAATCTGTATGTCCTCCCGCCTCTGGCTTGTACTGCTAGACGCCGACCGAGCAGACGGAGCGGTGTCTCTTTACTTGCTTACGAGGCGGAGGAGAAGGACTACGACGCGCCGGAGCAGCCGGAGCGGCGGCAGGTCTCTTCCGCCCTTGCTGACGAGGCAGAGAAGGGGAGGCTGGCTGCTCGGCGCGTCGGCGCAGGCGGAGAAGGAGGCGGAGTGCCGCCACACGCTGGAGAAGGAGCCGGTCGAGTGCCCTGATCGTCACTCGCCGGAGGAGGAGGCGGTGGAGGAGGCGGAGTGCCCTGACTCGCCGGAGGAGGAGGCGGTGGAGGAGGCGGAGTGCCCTGACTTGCCGGAGGAGGAGGAGGAGGCGGAGGCGTCCAGTTCGGAAGGTTGATGAGCTCCTTCCGCCATAGGCATGGAGTCTTCAGAGCAGACCCCAGCCTAGTCTCCCCTTCACCGGTAGGGTGGTCAAGCTGGAGGTCCTCAAATCCCTCCGTTATTTCATCCACCATCACCCTAGCATATCCTTCTGGAATCGGCCGGCAGTGAAAAGTTGCGCCGGGTTCAGTAGGATAAACAGAGCCAACAGCCGCCTTGACCTTCAAATTCATCCATTGCGTCATAAGGTGGCAATTTTGAGACTCCGTGATAGCATCCACGGGATAGCTGGCAGGAGCCGTCAAGACATGCTCCGGCTGAAGCAGCTCGGTGGAAGCCACGCTGCTTCTCCGCTGAGATGGCGGGGTAGCTTCGGGGGAAGCTTCGGCAGTTCGTTTGCTGCGATTTGCTTCTCATTCCTCTATCGCTTGTACCCTTGCGTGCAGCGCCTGCAGTTGGACTTTTTTCCTCCTCCTGGCATTTGCGTTATACCGCCTGCGTCCGAAAACAGCCTTCCATGGAACGGAGCCTGGCGTCGCCTCTGTCTGTTGGAAAGCAGCCGAGAGTGCTTAGTTCCCCGAGAGGCGCTACTCCAACAACAAGCCACTCGGAGATTTAGGAGAAAACAGAGAGAAAAAGAAGAGAGATAATGAGCCCTCGCAGGATAAAGCACCGCCTGGAGGACAGCGGAGGGCTATTGTGTGACGACTCGACGTTGAGAGAGAGGGCTGAAGGTTCCGGGACGGCAGCGGTAGATACATAAATAGTAGGATTATATTGCAGCAGACCCAAATGCAGGCGCTGCAAGCAAGGGTACAAGATAGAGGAACGAGAAGCAACAGCAGAAAACGTAACCCCGCCATCTCAGCGGAGAAGCAGCGTGGCTTCCACCGAGCTGCTTCAGCCGGAGCATGCCTTGACGGCTCCTGCCAGCTATCCCGTGGATGCTATCACGGAGTCTCAAAATTGCCACCTTATGACGCAATGGATGAATTTGAAGGTCAAGGCGGCTGTTGGCTCTGTTTATCCTACTGAACCCGGCGCAACTTTTCACTGCCGGCCGATTCCAGAAGGATATGCTAGGGTGATGGTGGATGAGATAACGGAGGGATTTGAGGACCTCCAGCTTGACCACCCTACCGGTGAAGGGGAGACTAGGCTGGGGTCTGCTCTGAAGACTCCATGCCTATGGCGGAAGGAGCTCATCAACCTTCCTGAACTGGACGCCTCCGCCTCCTCCTCCTCCTCCGGCGAGTCAGGGCACTCCGCCTCCTCCTCCGCCTCCTCCGGCGAGTGATTAGGGCACTCAGCCTCCTTCTCCGGTGCGTGGCGGCACTCCGCCTCGTTCTCCGCCTGCGCCGGCGCACCCGAGCAGACAGCCTCATCCTCCTTCTCTGCCTCGTCAGCAAGGGCGGAAGAGATCTGCCGCCGCTCCGGCTGCTCCGGCGCGTCGTAGTCCTTCTCCTCCGCCTCGTAAGCAAGGAAAGAAGACAGCCACAGTCGCTCCGTCTGCTCTGTCGCCGTCTAGTAGTACACCCAGAGAAGTTACCATATGAGAGGACCCCGGAGGAGAACGCCAAGATCGCGCGAGCCGAAGTGAGGAACTTCTTTGAAGGGGTGAAAGCAAAGAAACATCCACCTCCGGAGGAGAAGGTACATCCGGTGAAAGCGAAGCGCATTCTGGCTGCCCTGAAAAAACCAGCAAAGTCTCCGCCAAAAGGCAACTATGACTGCATTATTGCAAAGTCATTTGTCGAAGCGGAGCGGTCGGGAAGTACTGTCAGTGGTCAAAGGTTGAAAGAACGACGAGCTGGGAAAAAATTCCCTAGCTCGGTGAACAAGCGAACCAATCGTGCCCCCCGCTCAAGGTGCCTACTAATGATCCGAGGATGGTGCCCGGTTATAGCAATCTTGGAGATTACCTGCCCGACAATGTACATTATGAGTTCTTGGAGGTGGAGGAACACAAATACGAGTACGGGAAGCCTCTCGTCAAAGATGAAAGATCTCTAACAACGATGATGCAAAGATTCCATGATTGGTACATGAAAACCTGCAGAGAGTCTGGGGGGAGGAATACTTTGACACTAAGAGTTAGAGAGGAGCATGACCTCGTTGGAATTGAACTGTTGAATGTTCCATTTGAGGAGTTCTTCCAGTTTTTCAATCAAAAGGCCCTCGATAAAGCAACGGTCACTTGCTACTGTCTGTAAGTAGTACTACTTCTATCATTAAGTCTCTCTATATACGTCAGCTCTTTCATTGCATGTATTTATAATTATCCTCACTATATTATGCAGTTTGAAGATCGCCAAATTGAAGAAAAGACAAATCGGTGATATAGGGTTCATTAACACAAATCTCATAGATGAAAACGAGGTTAAATATCGTGCCGAAGATACTGAGGCCAACTTACTACAATCGTTGGTAATAAATGAAAACAAAGATATAATACTCTTTCCTTACAACTTCAAGTGAGTGTTACTGTCTTGTGCATATTCGGTTTCCCTTATTAGACCAGGTTCTAGTAATGTAATTGATGAGTTATGCATGTGTGCGCAGGTTCCACTATATTCTCCTAGAGATTAATCTTGAGCAGGGACTAGTAACCGTCTTAGACTCGAGACGAAAAGATCCCCAGGAGTATGCGGACATGACTCAAATGCTCGATAAGTAAGTTAAATCGATCATTATCCACCATATCAGCAACTTTGTTCATTTCCTGATATATCAAGTAATTGTTTTCTTTGTCTAGCAGGGTTTGGAGAAAATTCACCAAAAAAGCTCCGGGACTGCCGAAGAAGCTGCAATTTAGACACCCGAAAGTAAGTACTATAGTAACATGTTCCACGCATCTCCTAGTGATTCAAGCGCTAGTTTCATCAATACCATTTATAGCATGCTTGTTTATCAGTTTGATTGACCTCTATTTCTTGTAAAGTGGTTGTGGCAGGAACCCGGGAATAATTACTGTGGATACTACGTTTGCGAGTCCATCCGCCACACGACCTGTGAACGAGGGTACTCTGACGAACAATATGAAGTGCGTAAGCAATAATATTCACAATTTTATTTTATTACCATCATTTGTGTTGAGTTTCATTTATTCATATATATATATATATGTATATGTATTGACCCCCTTGTTCAAATTAGATGTTTCGGATGCGGGATGAACTCCTAGCACCATTTCGTATGCGAGCAATTCAAGAGGAATTGGCGGCATTCTTCCTTGACCAAGTGATCGCTGAAGACGGAGAATACTATGTGGACCCTATGTCTGATAGCACTAGTAGAAAACAGGGCTTTGGTCCAGGCCAGGTCAGCCCATTAGTCCCGGTTCAGTCCAGAACCGAGACCAATGTGGGCATTGGTCCCGGTTCGTGAGCCCAGGGGGCCGGCCGGGCCACGTGGGCCATTGGTCCCGGTTCATCTGGACCTTTTAGTCCCGGTTGGTGGGATGAACCGGGACCAATGGGCCTCGCTCCTGGCCCACCACCATTGGTCCCGGTTGGTGGCTTGAACCGGGACCAAAGGCTCCCCTTTAGTCCCGGCTCATGTCACCAACCGGGACCAATGAGGTGCCTATATATACCCCTCGCTCGCGAGCAGAGCACCCCAGTGCTCTGTTTTTCTCTGGCCGAGGGGGAGAGGGCTTGGTGGTGCTCTAGCTCACCTCCTATGCACACAAGGTGTTCGATGGAATGCCCGAGCCACACTACTTAAGATTTCTCCTCTCCAATCTCGACCTCCAAGCTCCATTTTCCATAATATTTGTCTAGGTTTAGCGGTCCATCATGCCCCGTCCCCGTCTTCACCGCCGTCGATCACCCGCGCCGAGCTCATCGCCGGCACCACCGTGGTGAGCCTCTTGTTCTTATCTTCTTTCTGAAAGGAAAAATATTCTTACTTGTATGTTTACATAGATACTTGTATTATTTTCTTACTTTTATTATCGCATATTATATAGTGTGATGGTTTTGGTATCCGCCCCCGTCGGCCCTCGTCCTGTCTATGATTCAGATGTGGTATATATATTATCTTTATAACTATTGGTTCATTTATTGTTTATGAAAATTATGCCGACCAACGTGACATAGATTTTATTTATGTAGGATGTATGTGAATCGGAAATGCCAACCGACCCTATTGTCGAGAGGTTAAATTTAGTTGAAGAAGAAAACAATTTGTTGAAGGAAAAAATAAAAAAAATTGAGGAGGAGAAGATGATATTGGAGTTGCATGTTGCGGATGTCGTCGATGATCACAAGATCAAGATGGATGCAATGCGCTTGAAGATTAGAAAGATTAGAAAATATGCCATTCATACCGAGGCTTGGTATCATTATGACGTTGGATCAATTGTTACCTTGGTTGCGATTATGATCGCATTTGTTTTCGCATTGAAATGTTTTACATAGTTTCAATGTATGGTTTAATTAATTAGATGCTCTGGAGAGCTATATGTTGTTAGATGAGAACTATGTATGCACTTTGGTTTTAATGTGATGATGAACTTCTATTAATTTGGACACTTAATTATATATAATGCACACAGATGAACCGGCAATGGATGTACGGTGACAGACACACCTGCGAGTACCTTAAGGGCGTGCATGAGTTTCTCGATGCGGCTGAGGCAAACAAGCAGAATGGTTTTATGTGTTGTCCATGCACTGAATGTGGGAATATGAGGTCTTACTCTAACCAGAAAATCCTTCACTCCCACCTGCTTTACATGGGTTTCATGCCACACTATAATGTTTGGACGAGGCACGGAGAAATAGGGGTTATGATGGAAGACGGCGAAGAAGAAGAGTACGATGACAACTATGTGCCCCCTGAATATGGTGATGCTGCAACAGGGGGAGCTAGTGAAGATCAAGAGGAACCAGACGATGTGCCCAATGATGCTGCAACGGGTGAAGCTGCTGAAGATCAAGAGGAACCAGACGATGTGCCCGATGATGATGATCTCCGCCGGGTCATTTTCGATGCAAGGACGCAATGCGAAAGTCAAAAGGAGAAGCTGAAGTTCGATCGCATGTTAGAGGATCACAAAAAGGGTTATACCCCAATTGCGAAGATGGCAACACAAAGCTCGCTACCCTACTGGAATTGCTGTAGTGGAAGGCAGAGAAAGCTGTGGCTGACAAAGGATTTGAGAAGCTACTGAAAATATTGAAGAAGAAGCTTCCAAAGGATAACGAATTGCCCGACAGTACATACGCAGCAAAGAAGGTCGCGTGCCCTCTAGGATTGGAGGTGGAGAAGATACATGCATGCCCTAATGACTGCATCCTCTACGCGGTGCATACAAGGATCTGAACGCATGCCCGGTATGCAGTGCATTGCGGTATAAGATCAGACGAGATGACCCTGGTGATGTTGACGGCGAGCCCCCCAGGAAGAGGGTTCCTGCGAAGGTGATGTCGTATGCTCCTATAATACCATGGTTGAAACTTCTGTTCAGAAACGAAGAGCATGCCAAGTTGATGCGATGGCATAGTGAGAACCGAAAGAAAGATGGGAAGTTGAGAGCACCCGCTGACGGGTCGCAGTGGAGAAAAATCGAGAGAAAGTACTGGGATGAGTTTGCAAAGGACCCAAGGAATGTATGGTTTGCTTTAAGCGCGGATGGCATTAATCCTTTTGGGGAGCAGAGCAGCAATCACAGCACCTGGCCCGTGACTCTATGTATGTATAACCTTCCTCCTTGGATGTGCATGAAGCGGAAGTTCATTATGATGCCAGTTCTCATCCAAGGCCCTAAGCAACCCGGCAACGAAATTGATGTGTACCTAAGGCCATTAGGTGAAGAACTTTTGCAGCTATGGAATGGAAACGGTGTACGTACGTGGGATGAGCACAGACAGGAGGAATTTAACCTTAAGGCATTGCTGTTCGTGACCATCAACGATTGGCCCGCTCTCAGTAACCTTTCAGGACAGACAAACAAAGGATACCACGCATGCACGCACTGTTTAGATGACAGTGAAAGTATATACCTGGACAAATGCAGGAAGAATGTGTACCTGGGCCATCGTCGATTTCTTACGACCAACCATCAATGTCGAAAGAAAGGCAAGCATTTCAAAGGCGAGGCAGATCACCGAAAGAAGCCCGCCATGCGTACCGGTGATCACGTACTTGCTATGGTCAATGATTTACACTACGTAATCTTTGGAAAGGGTCCCGGTGGACTAGCTGTTCCGAATGACGCTGAGGGACACACACCCATGTGGAAGAAGAAATCTATATTTTGGGACCTACCCTACTGGAAAGACCTAGAGGTCCGCTCCTCAATCGACGTGATGCATGTGACGAAGAACCTTTGCGTGAACCTGCTAGGCTTCTTGGGCGTGTATGGGAAGACAAAAGATACACCTGAGGCACGGGAGGGACTGCAACATTTGCACGAAAAAGACGGCATTCCTCTGAAGCAGTATAAAGGTCCTGCCAGCTACGCTCTTATGAAAGAAGAGAGAGAAATCTTCTTTGAATGCCTGCTCAGTATGAAGGTCACGACTGGCTTCTCGTCGAATATAAAGGGAATAATAAATATGGCAGAGAAAAAGTTTCAGAACCTAAAGTCTCATGACTGCCAACCGGAAAACGTCCGATTAGCCATTGTGAAGCTATGTGCATTCCTCAATGCAATCTCTCAGAAGGTGATCGATCCAGAAATCGTACCAAGGCTAAGGAGTGATGTGGCGCAATGTCTTGTCAGTTTCGAGCTGGTGTTCCCACCATCCTTCTTCAATATCATGACGCACGTCCTAGTTCATCTAGTCGACGAGATTGTCATCCTGGGGCCCGTATTTCTACACAATATGTTCCCCTTTGAGAGGTTCATGGGAGTCCTAAAGAAATATGTCCGTAACCGTGCTAGGCCAGAAGGAAGCATCTCCATGGGCCATCAAACAGAGGATGTTATCGGGTTTTGTGTTGACTTCATTCCTGGCCTTAAGAAGATAGGTCTCCCTAAATCGCGGTATGAGGGGAGACTGACTGGAAACGGCACTCTTGGAAGAGACTCAATAATATGCAGGGACGGATATTCTTGGTCTCAAGCACATTACACAGTTCTACAGAACTCTACCTTGGTGACCCCGTATGTCGATGAACACAAGAACAATCTGCGCTCCAAACACCCGGAGCAGTGCGACGACTGGATTACATGTGAACACATCAGGACTTTCAGCAGTTGGTTGGAAACACGTCTCAGAGGTGACAACACTGTTTGTGATGAGTTGTACTTGTTGTCCAGGGGACCATCTTTGACTGTATTGACTTACAAAGGATACAAGATAAATGGGAATACATTTTACACGATCGCCCAAGATCAAAAGAGCACCAACCAAAACAGTGGTGTCCGCTTTGATGCAGCAACCGAGAGCGGAAAGGACACATATTATGGTTACATAGTGGACATATGGGAACTTGACTATGGACCTGATTTTAAGGTCCCTTTGTTTAAGTGCAAATGGGTCAATCTGTTAGGCGGCGGGGTACAAGTAGACCCACAGTACGGAATGACAACAGTGGATCTGAAAAATCTTGGGTACACTAACGAACCATTCATCCTAGCCAATGATGTGGCACATGTTATCTATGTGAAGGACATGTCTACCAAACCGAGAAAAAGAAAAGATAAGGAAGCGAATACATCATACGATGAGCCAAAGCGCCACATAGTTCTTTCAGGAAAAAGGGACATCCTGGGAGTGGATGGCAAGACAGACATGTCTGAAGATTATGAAAAGTTTCATGAAATTCCTCCCTTCAATGTCAAGGCTGACCCAACCATCCTGATAAACAATGAAGATTATCCATGGTTACAGCGCAATAAGCAAATGACACAAGCGAAGAAAAAGTGAAGACTTTCTCCCGCAACTATTATGATGATACCATGCCAACTTTGTAACACACGAACATGCTACCATTGTCCGTTTTGTCCATGCACATGCTATGTGGGTGAAATTATGATACCATGCCAACTTTCAACTTTTTCAGAGTTCATTTGAAATGCTTTCATGTCTTATGGTTCGGCCCTCGTAATACCATGACCATTAGTCCCTGGCCCATGCCAACTTTCAACTTTCAACTTTCTAAAACTAATGGCACTAACAAAAAGTTTATAATTTTGCTCCTCGCCCCTGGCCCATGACCATTAGTCCCGGTTTATGCCACAAACCGGGACTAAAGGGTTGGTCCTTGTTGCGGGCAGAGTTTAGTCCCACCTCGCCAACCGAAGGGGGCTCACACCGGTTTATAAGCCCTTCCCTCTCTGCCTTGTTGAGCTCCTCTCAAAGTGAAAATAGATGCCCTAATAGAGAAAAGTTTAACCTAAATTCATAGTTAATTTCTCTGAAATTCATAGAAATTTACTAGGAATTTAGGTTGAATTTTCTCTATAAGCGCATCCATTCTCATTTTTTTAGTAAGTTAATCACAAACTTGTGATTCAAACAATTTTCAAAGAATTCAAATTTTAACTATTCAAATTTGAAAACTAATGGCACTAACAGAAAGTTTATAATTTTTCTAAAACTAATGGCACTAACAGAAAGTTTATAATTTTCCTAACCTAAAAGCAAACAGAATTTAAAATTAAATCAAAAAACAAAAGAAAATAAATAATGCAAAAAACAAATCAAAAAAACAGGAAAAAAACTATTTTTATACTAAAGTTAATCACAAAATAAAATAAATAAATCAACATAGAAAACAAAAAAACTAAAAAAGTGTTTTCAAATTTGAAAACTAATGGCACTAACAAAAAGTTTATAATTTTTCTAAAACTAAAAGCAAAAAGAATAAAAAAATAAAGCAAAAAACAAAAGAAAATAAATAATGCAGAAAACAAAACAAAAAAACTGGAAAAAATAGCAACAATAAGTATTTTGTTGTAAGTAGAAACAAAATAAAATAAATAAAGCAACAAAGAAAACAAAAAACAAAAAAGTGTTTTCAAATTTGAAAACTAATGGCATTAACAAAAAGTTTATAATTTTTCTAAAACTAAAAGCATAAAGGATTAAAAAATAAAGCAAAAAACAAAAGAAAATAATTAAAGCAACAAAAAAACAAAAAAAATGCCACCTACTGGGCCCCCATGGCCTGAATACGACTAGAAACCCATCCAAGGGCCAGGATTCAGGCCCACAGGCATAGCAGTGACAATTAGGCCCATAAGCCTGCAATGGAGAGGAGCTCGAGAGGGGTGCGGCAGTGGGGCTTATAAACCACTGCGCACCCCTCTCAACTAGCGAGGTGGGACTAAACTTTTGACGCAGCAGCCGCACAAGGCCTTTGGTCCCGGTTGGTGGCACCAACCGGGACTAAAGGGGGCATTGGTCCCGGTTGGTGCCACCAACCGTGACCAATGCCCCTCTACGCATCAAAACCACAATGATAGTTTGTCAAATAGACTTCGTTTTAACCTTCGCAAGGACCGGGCGTAGCCATACTTGGTTCAACTAAAGTTGGAGAGACAGTCGCCCGCAAGCCACCTGTGTGCAAAGCACGTCGGGGGAACCGGTCTCGCGTAAGCGTACGCGTAAGGTTGGTCCGGGTCATCTCGTCCAACAATGCCGCCGAATCAAAGTATGACATGCTGGTAGGCAGTATGACTTATATCGTCCACAACTCACTTGTGTTCTACTCGTGCATATAACATCAACATAAATAACCTAGGCTCGGATGCCACTGTTGGGTTTCGTAGTAATTTCAAAAAAATTCCTACGCACACGCAAGATCATGTGATGCATAGCAACGAGAGGGGAGAGTGTTGTCTACGTACCCACGCAGACCGACTGCGGAAGCGTTGACACGACATAGAGGAAGTAGTCGTACGTCTTCACGATCCAACCGATCAAGCACCGAATCTACGGCACCTCCGAGTTCGAGCACACGTTCAGCCCGATGACGATCCCCGGACTCCGATCCAGCAAAGTGTCGGGGAAGAGTTCCGTCAGCACGACGGCGTGGTGACGATCTTGATGCACTACAGCAGCAGGGCTTCGCCTAAACTCCGCTACAGTATTATCGAGGATTATGGTGGCAGGGGCACCGCACACGGCTAAGTAATAGATCACGTGGATCAACTTGTGTGTTCTAGGGTGCCTCTACCTCAGTATATAAAGGACCAAAGGGGGGAGGCTATCCGGCCACAAGGGGCGCGCCAGGAGAGTCCTACTCCCTTCGGGAGTAGGATTCCCCCCCAATCCTAGTTGGAATAGGATTCCTCGGGGGGGGGGGGGGGGAGGGGGCCGGCCACCTCTCCTAGTCCTAATAGGACTAGGGGAAGGGGGGAGGCGCGCGGCCACCTTGGGCTGCCCCTTTCTCCTTTCCACTAAGGCCCATACGGTTCCCGGGGGGTTCCGGTAACCTCCCGGTACTCCGGTAAAATCCCGATTTCACCCGGAACACTTCCGATATCCAAACATAGGCTTCCAATATATCAATCTTTACTCCTCCCCCAATGCCCCCTGCTCCTCCTCGTCGCCGTCGCTGAAGGAAATATGCCCTAGAGGCAATGATAAAGTTATTATTTATTTCCTTATAATCATGATAAATGTTTATTATTCATGCTAGAATTGTATTAACCGGAAACATAATACATGTGTGAATACATAGACAAACAAAGTGTCACTAGTATGCCTCTACTTGACTAGCTCGTTAATCAAAGATGGTTATGTTTCCTAACCATGAACAATGAGTTGTTATTTGATTAACGGGATCACATCATTAAGAGAATGATCTGATTGACATGACCCATTCCATTAGCTTAGCACCCGATCGTTTAGTATGTTGCTAATTGCTTTCTTCATGACTTATACATGTTCCTATAACTATGAGATTATGCAACTCCGTTTACCGGAGGAACACTTTGGGTACTACCAAACGTCACAACGTAACTGGGTGATTATAAAGGAGTACTACAGGTGTCTCCAAAGGTACATGTTGGGTTGGCGTATTTCGAGATTAGGATTTGTCACTCCGATTGTCGGAGAGGTATCTCTGGGCCCTCTCGGTAATGCACATCACATAAGCCTTGCAAGCATTACAACTAATATGTTAGTTGAGATGATGTATTACGGAACGAGTAAAGAGACTTGCCGGTAACGAGATTGAACTAGGTATTGGATACCGACGATCGAATCTCGGGCAAGTAACATACCGATGACAAAGGGAACAACGTATGTTGTTATGCGGTCTGACCGATAAAGATCTTCATAGAATATGTAGGAGCCAATATGGGCATCCAGGTCCCGCTATTGGTTATTGACCGGAGACGTGTCTCGGTCATGTCTACATTGTTCTCGAACCCGTAGGGTCCGCACGCTTAAGGTTACGATGACAGTTATATTATGAGTTTATGCATTTTGATATACCGAAGGTTGTTCGGAGTCCCGGATGTGATCACGGACATGACGAGGAGTCTCGAAATGGTCGAGACATAAAGATTGATATATTGGAAGCCTATGTTTGGATATCGGAAGTGTTCCGGGTGAAATCGGGATTTTACCGGAGTACCGGGAGGTTACCGGAACCCCCCGGGAACCTATGGGCCTTAGTGGGCTTTAGTGGAAAGGAGAAAGGGGCAGCCCAAGGTGGCCGCGCGCCTCCCCCCTTCCCCTAGTCCTATTAGGACTAGGAGAGGTGGCCGGCCCCCTCTCTCTCTTCCCCCCCCCGAGGAATCCTATTCCAACTAGGATTGGGGGGGAATCCTACTCCCGGAGGGAGTAGGACTCTCTTGGCGCGCCCCTTTTGGCCGGATAGCCTCCCCCTTTGGTCCTTTATATACTGAGGTAGAGGCACCCTAGAACACACAAGTTGATCCACGTGATCTATTACTTAGCCGTGTGCGGTGCCCCCTGCCACCATAATCCTCGATAATACTGTAGCGGAGTTTAGGCGAAGCCCTGCTGCTGTAGTGCATCAAGATCGTCACCACGCCGTCGTGCTGACGGAACTCTTCCCCGACACTTTGCTGGATTGGAGTTCGGGGATCGTCATCGGGCTGAACGTGTGCTCGAACTCGGAGGTGCCGTAGTTTCGGTGCTTGATCGGTTGGATCGTGAAGACGTACGACTACTTCCTCTATGTCGTGTCAACGCTTCCGCAGTCGGTCTGCGTGGGTACGTAGACAACACTCTCCCCTCTCGTTGCTATGCATCACATGATCTTGCGTGTGCGTAGGAATTTTTTTGAAATTACTACGAAACCCAACAGTGGCATCCGAGCCTAGGTTATTTATGTTGATGTTATATGCACGAGTAGAACACAAGTGAGTTGTGGGCGATATAAGTCATACTGCCTACCAGCATGTCATACTTTGATTCGGCGGCATTGTTGGACGAGATGACCTGGACCAACCTTACGCGTACGCTTACGCGAGACTGGTTCCCCCGACGTGCTTTGCACACAGGTGGCTTGCGGGCGACTGTCTCTCCAACTTTAGTTGAACCAAGTATGGCTACGCCCGGTCCTTGCGAAGGTTAAAACGGAGTCTATTTGACAAACTATCTCCGCTCCATACGAGAATATGGCGACGTATCGACTGTATGACATATCCAGGAATAAGAGTAGTTCAAAGGAAATAGAAGTTGCGAAACAATGTACCGAGAACTTACTCGATGTACGGCCGCACTTCTATCAGGTTGTTGAAGATATACAACGAAATGGTCCGCCATTCTTCGTTATCCAAAGATACTGGATGTGAAACACTAGCTGGTGCGAGATTCCCTTTGAATAGGCTGAGGTTGGATCCACACTTTTTAGGCTCGTCAGCATTGTACTGAGGCTTCGGATTATGCAAATGACGATTTTTGGCTTCGTAGTGCGTTGTTACGAAGTTTGCCGCCTCCTCTGTGATGAATGCCTCAGCCATCGATGCTTCAATTCTACGTTTATTTTTACATTTTTCTCGAAGTGTCTTCTGCATCCTCTCAGTTGGGTAGCACCAACGATTTTGCACGGGCCCCCCCAATCTTGCCTCGGTCGAGAGATGCAAAATCAAATGCTGCATTGGATTAAAGAAGCCCGGTGGAAAGATCTTCTCTAACTTGCAGATCAACTCCGACGCCAACTCTTCCATTTCTTCTAGCATGCCAGGCGATAGTTCTTTCGCACAAAGAACACAGAAGAAATAGCTGAGTTCTGCCAGTACTAGCCATTCATCCTCAGGGATGAAGCCACGCAACATCACCGGCATTATCCGCTCAATCCATATGTGCCAATCATGACTCTTGAGACCAAATATCTTCAGTTTATCAAGATTCGCTCCCCTCTTTAGATTCGCTGCATACCCATCGGGGAACATCAACTGCTGTTGCACCCACAAGAGAATTTCCCTTATAGCTGGCCTTCCAAGATTGAACCGTGCCTTTGGCTTCGTCCAGTTCTGCTTTCCTTTCGGTTCTTTCATGATTTGTAACGGCCTATCACATAGCGCCTCCAGATCGACTCTAGCCTTAGTATTATCCTTTGACTTCCCATCTATGCCGAACAATGTACCAAAAAGTGCCTCGGCGATATTCTTCTCAGTGTGCATCACGTCGATGTTGTGTGGGCAAAGGAGGTCTTTGAAGTAAGGCAGATCCCATAAGCATGTTTTGTGAGTCCACACGTGCTTAGTATTATACCCCTTGAAGTACCCTGGACGTTGTGGATCTGGCTCGACAGCGTTTAACTGATCCAGGGTCTGTTGGCCTGTCAATGCAGGTGGTGCAGAGTTTTTGACAACTCTACCCCTGATGAAGTTCTTCTTGTCTTTCCTGAACTTATGGCGAGGATCCAGGAACTATCTATGCATGTCGAAGCAAGAAAACTTGCGACCGGCCTGAAGCCAACGAAACTCAAGAGCTCCCTTGCATGTGGGGCACGGGAACCTTCCATGCACACACCAGCCAACGAATAGCGCATACGCCGGCAAGTCATGCGCCGAGTACATGTACCAGACATGCATTATGAAGTTCCGTTTGCTAAAGGCGTAGTATGTCTTGAACCCATTATCCCAGGCTTCTTGCAATTCCTCCTTAAGCGGCTGCATGTACACATTCATATTTTTGCCCGGATAGTTGGGTCCTGGAATTATCAACGTCAGGAAAATGTTATTTCTTTGCATAATCTATCCGGGGGGGAGATTGAGTGGAAAGACAAGTACGGGCCAACAACTGTATTGGGCTGCTGTCATACCAAACACATTGAACCCATTCGTGCTGATGCCGACTCGAGGATGCCTTGGATCTGCCGCTTTGTCAGCATGTAATTCATCAAACTTTTTCCACGCAACACCATCCGATGTGTGTACCATCATCAGATTCCCATCTGCATCTAGTTCGGTTCTTTTGCCTGTTTTGTGCCATGTCATCTGTCTGGCCGTCTATTCGACCATGAAAAGATGTTGAAGTCTTGGTACGATTGGCATATACCGAAGAACACTAACGGGGATTTTGGTCTGTGTCTTCTCACCCATACCGTTGTCTACCACAATATACCTGGAAGACTTGCAAATGGGACAATAGTTCAAGTCCGCATAGTCAAGCCTAAATAAGGCACATCCTTTCTCACAGGCATGTATCTTCTCATAGGGCATCTTCAGTGCATGGAGGTTTTGTCCGACTGGTACAGGTTTGCAGGCATTACATGGCCTTTGGATAGAAAGCGTCCAAATACTATCATAATTGCGTCATAGCATTCTCTGCCCAAGTTGAACTGAGCCTTCAGAGCCATTACTTGTGAGATGGCATCCAACTGACAAAGCTCACTGTGCTCGTGGAGCGGACGTTTCGAAGACTCCAACATTTCATTGAAGGCCTTTGCAGATTCCTCCATCTCCTCGTCTGAATCCCGAGCATCATCATAGCCTTGCACCATGTTTTCCATCCCGGTACCATGCTCGTCGGAGCGACGACGATCCACCTCAGCCCGGTCACGTTGGGCAGACTCACCATGAAATGTCCACACCGTATAATCGGGCGTAAAACCACTCTTCTGCAGGTGTTTGCCCATTTCAGCCTCTGTCTTCTTTTCCCAATTGCCGCACCGGAAATAGGGGCACCAGGTTTTCTTTTGGCCATTTGCAAATGTGGCTTGCACAAACCCCTTAGTTTTTGTGAACCATTCAGCGCTCCATTTGTTCTGACCAGTGTGACCGGTATACATCCAAGCACGGTCACTCATCTTGACTTTCAGAGCTACGGGACACACAACAATTATATATGTAATTCACCATGTATATATTCATTAGTTGATCTACTTTGTCAATTTTATTACGTCCATGCAACCTACACTCTAATAGGTAATGATAGGTCCTAATCCCACCCGTGTATGTGTAGATTGGGTTCATTTTCCCATGCTATGCTCCAGATCCGACGCAAAATTTCGGCAGCACCTCCCCGCTGTTCTCCTGATACACGTCTCTGCAATAAACAGAGAGGATGTGTACCCGGAGAACAACAGGGGAGGCACTGACGAAATATATGCGTCGGATCCGGAGCAAAGCATATGGGAAAACGAACCCAATCTACACATACTCGGGCTGTCCATGGATAGCGTTGGACAATTCGAAAGAATCAAGGTTTATAAATATGCAAATGCATGCATATTTATAACTATGACGCTTTCGAACGGGAGACACATATTGGTTACGCATACTGATGATTCAAGACACATATATAGCTAGCTATCAAGTTTCATCGGAATAGATCAAATAATTAATGGGGGAGGAGGACTTGTCATTTGTGCTCACCCATGAACGAAGGTGGAGAGCTCGTCAAACGCACGGCGACGTCGTCGGACACCAAACCTCGCAGCGATGAAACAACTGCACATTTAAAACTACACGATCAACACAATTATATATGATGTTTTTCATAACAAAATCGAAAAATATATGACCTAACTAATAATTCACAAATATATGACCCCGTCGGCCTCTGGAAGGCCAAAGAACACCTTTTCGGGAGGTGTCGGTGGTCGGGGTGTCCTGTCGGTGTCGGGGTGCCGTGTCGGGGTCGGGGTGCTGTTTCGGGGGTCGGGCTGGGTCGGGGTCGTGGGTCGGGTGGGTCGGGGTAGTGCGGTGTCGGTGTCGGGGTGTTGTTTCGGGGTCGGGGTGTGGTGTCGGGGTCAGGGTGTTGGGTCAGGCTCGGGGTCGGGGTGTCGGTCAGGCTCGGGGTCGGGGTGTCGGGGTCGGGGTCGGGGTGTCGGGGTCGGGGTCGGGCTCGGGTGTCGGGGTCGGGGTCTCGGGGTCGGGGTGTCGTGTCGGGGTGCCGGGTCGGGGTCGGGGTGCCGTGTCGGGTCGGGGCCGTGTCGTTTTTTCCTTTTCTTCTTTCTTCCCTTTCTTCCTTTTCTTTTTTCTCTTTTTCCTTCTTCTTCTTCTTCTTCCTCCTTTCTTTTTCCTCTTCTTCTTCTCCTCCTCTCCTCTTTTTTCTTCTTCTCTCTTCTTTTCTTCTTTCCTCCTCCTTTTTCCTTCTTCTTCTTCTCCTCCTCTCCTCTTTTTCTCTTCTTCTTCTTCTTTCCTCAAACTAAACTAAACCTAAAACTAAACTAAATAACTAAACTAAAATTAAACTAAACATAAACCTAAAACTAATAAAACAGAAAAAAGGAAAAAACTAAATCTAAACCTAAAACTAAACTAAAACTAAACCTAAAACTAAATCTAAACTAAAACCTATAAAAAGAAAAAAACAGAAAAAAGGAGGGGGGCTCACCTGGGGCAGGGCCGGTGGAGGAGGGGGCGGGGCGGTGGAGGAGCTGGCCGGGGCGGCCGGGGCGCGGGCGGGCCGGGGGGCGGGGGGGCGGGGGGCGCCGGGCGGCGGGGGGGGCGGGCCGGGGGGGCGGGGGGGGGGGGGGGGGGGGCGGGGGGGGGGGGGCGGGGCGGGGGGGCGGGCGGCGGGGCGGGGTGGGAAGTGGTGGCGGGCGGGGGCGAGGAGAGAACAGAGAGGGGCGGGGTACGGGCCGTTAGGTAGTGTCCTCTTTGCCGTCCGCCTCTTTGCCGTCCGCCCTTTTGCCTCTTTGCCGTCTGCTGGCAGACGGCAAAGAGGTGGGCCGTTAAGTTTTTTCCAAACGGGCGGGGGGTGGGGGCCACCTCTCTCTTTGCCGTCTGCCAGCGGACGGCAAAGATTCTTTGCCGTCGCTGGCAGACGGCAAAGAGCTCGCGGACGGCAAAGAGCTTCTTTGCCGTCTGCCATTTCTTTGCCGTCTGCTTTTGGTAGCTGATGGCAAAGAGCTTCTTTGCCGTCCGCTAGCTGACGGCAAAGAGCTGGCAGATGGCAAAGTAGCTGATTCCAGTAGTGGCACTTAGCAGTTTTCGACCAAATCACCCACTCCTCCCCCAATGCCCCCTGCTCCTCCTCGTCGCCGTCGCTGAAGGAAATATGCCCTAGAGGCAATAATAAAGTTATTATTTATTTCCTTATATCATGATAAATGTTTATTATTCATGCTAGAATTGTATTAACCGGAAACATAATACATGTGTGAATACATAGACAAACAGAGTGTCACTAGTATGCCTCTACTTGACTAGCTCGTTAATCAAAGATGGTTATGTTTCCTAACCATGAACAATGAGTTGTTATTTGATTAACGGGATCACATCATTAAGAGAATGATCTGATTGACATGACCCATTCCATTAGCTTAGCACCCGATCGTTTAGTATGTTGCTATTGCTTTCTTCATGACTTATACATGTTCCTATGACTATGAGATTATGCAACTCCCGTTTACCGGAGGAACACTTTGGGTGCTACCAAACGTCACAACGTAACTGGGTGATTATAAAGGAGCATTACAGGTGTCTCCAAAGGTAGATGTTGGGTTGGCGTATTTCGAGATTAGGATTTGTCACTCCGATTGTCGGAGAGGTATCTCTGGGCCCTCTCGGTAATACATCACATAAGCCTTGCAAGCATTGCAACTAATGAGTTAGTTGCGAGATGATGTATTAAAGAACGAGTAAAGAGACTTGCCGGTAACGAGATTGAACTAGGTATTGGATACCGACGATCGAATCTCGGGCAAGTAACATACCGATGACAAAGGGAACAACGTATGTTGTTATGCGGTCTGACCGATAAAGATCTTCGTAGAATATGTAGGAGCCAATATGGGCATCCAGGTCCCGCTATTGGTTATTGACCGGAGACGTGTCTCGGTCATGTCTACATTGTTCTCGAACCCGTAGGGTCCGCACGCTTAAGGTTACGATGACAGTTATATTATGAGTTTATGCATTTTGATGTACCGAAGGTTGTTCGGAGTCCGGATGTGATCACGGACATGACGAGGAGTCTCGAAATGGTCGAGACGTAAAGATTGATATATTGGAAGCCTATGTTTGGATATCGGAAGTGTTCCGGGTGAAATCGGGATTTTACCGGAGTACCGGGAGGTTACCGGAACCCCCCGGGAACCGTATGGGCCTTAGTGGGCCTTAGTGGAAAGGAGAAAGGGGCAGCCCAAGGTGGCCGCGCGCCTCCCCCCTTCCCCTAGTCCTATTAGGACTAGGAGAGGTGGCCGGCCCCCTCTCTCTCTTCCCCCCCCCCCCGAGGAATCCTATTCCAACTAGGATTGGGGGGGAATCCTACTCCCGGAGGGAGTAGGACTCTCCTGGCGCGCCCCTTGTGGCCGGATAGCCTCTCCCCTTTGGTCCTTTATATACTGAGGTAGAGGCACCCTAGAACACACAAGTTGATCCACGTGATCTATTACTTAGCCGTGTGCGGTGCCCCTGCCACCATAATCCTCGATAATACTGTAGCGGAGTTTAGGCGAAGCCCTGCTGCTGTAGTGCATCAAGATCGTCACCACGCCGTCGTGCTGATGGAACTCTTCCCCGACACTTTGCTGGATCGGAGTCCGGGGATCGTCATCGGGCTGAACGTGTGCTCGAACTCGGAGGTGCCGTAGTTTCGGTGCTTGATCGGTTGGATCGTGAAGACGTACGACTACTTCCTCTATGTCGTGTCAACGCTTTCGCAGTCGGTCTGCGTGGGTACGTAGACAACACTCTCCCCTCTCGTTGCTATGCATCACATGATCTTGCGTGTGCGTAAGAATTTTTTTGAAATTACTACGAAACCCAACAGTGGCATCCGAGCCTAGGTTATTTATGTTGATGTTATATGCACGAGTAGAACACAAGTGAGTTGTGGGCGATATAAGTCATACTGCCTACCAGCATGTCATACTTTGATTCGGCGGCATTGTTGGACGAGATGACCCGGACCAACCTTACGCGTACGCTTACGCGAGACCGGTTTCCCCGACGTGCTTTGCACACAGGCGGCTTGCGGGCGACTGTCTCTCCAACTTTAGTTGAACCAAGTATGGCTACGCCCGGTCCTTGCGAAGGTTAAAATGGAGTCTATTTGACAAACTATCATTGTGGTTTTGACAAACTAGTTTAAGCCCGTAGCAGCCACGTAAAACTTGCAACAACAAAATAGAGGACGTCTAACTTGTTTTTGCAGGGCATGTTGTGATGTGATATGGTCAAGACATGATGCTGAATTTTATTGTATGAGATGATCATGTTTTGTAACCGAGTTATCGGCAACTGGCAGGAGCCTTATGGTTGTCATTTTATTGTATGCAATGCAATCGCGATGTAATGCTTTACTTTTTTACTAAGCGGTAGTGATAGTCGTGGAAGCATAAGATTGGCGAGACGACAACGATGCTACGATGGAGATCAAGGTGTCGCACCGGTGACGATGGTGATCACGACGGTGCTTCGGAGATGGAGATCACAAGCACAAGACGATGATGGCCATATCATATCACTTATATTGATTGCATGTGATGTTTATCCTTTTATGCATCTTATCTTGCTTTGATTGACAGTAGCATTATAAGATGATCTCTCACTAAATTATCAAGAAGTGTTCTCCCTGAGTATGCACCGTTGCCAAAGTTCGTCGTGCCCAGACACCACGTGATGATCGGGTCACTACTAGAAAAAGGGCTATAGATGGGATTGATACTAATGGCGCACCAGACAAGCGGTGCGCCATTAGTATATACTAATGGCGCACCACCTACTGATACGCCATTATAGTTGAAACTACTAATGGCGCACCTGGCCCCGGGTGCGCCATTAGTATCAAAAAAAATTTAACTAGTGCGCCTGTCCAAACATACTAATGGCGCATCCAGACACAGTGCGCCATTTCTAGTTGTAACTAGTAATGGCGCACCTGCCGGAAAGTGCGCCACTAATGTTGTTTTTTTTATTATATTTTTTATTCCCTTTTTTGCAAAACTACTAATGGCGCACTGTTCCACCGTGCGCCATTACTAGTTTAAACTAGTAATGGCGCACTGTGGGACAGTGCGCCATTAGTATTTTTTTTGCAAAACTACTAATGGCGCACCACCAGGAGGTGCGCCATTAGTAACCTGGATTACTAATGGCGCATTTAGAGTTGGTGCGCCATTAGTAAGTGGGCAGCAACAAGATATTTTGGACAGCCTCTCCTACCCACACTCACTTTCTCCCCACTTCATTCTCTCCACCTCCTCCTTGTCTCGGGTGCCTCCTCTTTTTCACCTCATTTCCACCATAGATTCATTCAATTTAAGTGGTTAAATTACCTTGTTTTGATAGGTAAGTAAGGGGGGAAGCTATATTTATGTTGTTCTCCCTACAACAATGTGCACATGCACTTTTTATGGCCTAGCTAGATCTATGTATGTTCGTGGTGTTGCATATGTTTGTGGTGTTGCATATGTGTTTGTGTTTGGAGGTGTACCGGTATTTGAAATTCGATAGTTGCCAATATTTTGCCGGAATGTTGATTCATTTCCGTTTCGGCGAGAATTTTGGCATTAAGCATTCTTTTTGGTCCTATTTTTAGGGAAAGTCATGCCAAATTTTTTCTTGGTTCTAAAATATTGTTTTGCTCTACCCCGCAGGCGACCATGGTCCGCATGATGACCGAAGGCATCGTGAATAGGTTTTTGAGGTCCGCGAAGGCCGAGATGCTTCAAAAGAACGAGACGGAGATAAGATGTCCGTGTCGAAGATGCAAGCTGAAATGACTACCCTCCCGCGTGCTTCACTCTAAGTCAGGAGGAGATCGAGCAGTTTTTCACCTGCCTCGTAGGAGTAAAACTTCCTTACGGTTACGCGGGGAAGATAAGCAGATACCTAGACCCAGCGAAGCTGAAGTTCAGCGGGATGAAGTCTCACGACTGTCACGTGCTGATGACGCAGATACTTCCAGTTGCAATCCGTGGGATCATGGACGCGCACGTCCGTGAAACCCTATTTGGCCTATGCAACTTTTTCGACGTCATCTCTCGGAAGTCTGTTGGCGTGAGGCAACTCAGAAGGCTACAGGAAGAGATCGTGGTGATACTATGCGAGCTTGAGATGTACTTCCCACCCGCATTCTTCGATGTTATGGTGCATCTGCTGGTCCATATCATGGACGATATCATCCAACTCGGGCCGACGTTCCTGCACAGCATGATGCCGTTCGAAAGGATGAATGGTGTCATCAAAGGATACGTTCGCAACATGTCACGTCCAGAGGGAAGCATAGCCAGGGGCTTTCTGACCGAAGAGTGCATCTCCTACTGCACGAATTATCTAGGCATCGAGAACCCCGTTGGTCTGCCCGTCAACAGGAACCTCGGCAGGCTCGCTGGATGGGGTCACCGTGAGGGTCGTCGCGAAATGCATGTCGACTTCGAGGGTCGACTCGCCGACTTTGAAAGAGCAAACCTAGTCGCGCTACAACACATAGACGTGGTCGATCCTTGGGTGGTACAGCACAAAACCTTTATTAAGAAGACGTACAATGACCGAGGCCAACAGAGGACGGGCGGAGATATACTCAAAGAGCACAACTCATGTTTCACGCGTTGGTTCAAGCAGAAGCTTCTGTCGTACCCTTTACATGAGGATTCTTCCGCGGAAGAACAACTCATATTCGCCTTGTCACAGGGCACCGAGCACAACCTGATGACCTATGAGGCGTACGATATCAACGGCTACACATTCTACACCGAGGCCAAGGACATGAAGAGCGATGGTTATCAGAACTCCGGGGTAACGATGGAATCCTACACCAGTAACGACAAGGACAGATACTACGGAAGGATCGAGGAGATCTGGGAGCTGAGCTATGCTGGAGAGAAGGTCCCGATGTTCCGTGTCAGATGGGCCAAGAGCGTCCTAAAAGAAGACCGGTATTTCACCACCATGGTTATACCCGAAGCCAAATCCAAGACCGCGGGCGCAAACGTCACCGCAAAAAATGAGCCATGGGTACTGGCTTCCCAAGTGGACCAATGCTTCTTCAGTACCGACCCGTCAAAGCCCAGTCGTGTTCTCGTGAGGAGAGGCAAAAGGAAGATCATCGGAATGGATGGAGTAGCCAATGAGCAAGACTTCGACAAGTACGGCGACCCGAGGATAGAACATGACGACGACGATAAGTAGCAGCATACACCACAAGAAGAAGCAGGACCACCCTACCTAAAGGACGCCCGTTCCACAGAAGAACTCCATTTGCGAAAAAGAAGGGCAAGAAGATTGTGAACAGATAGCTAGCTAAGATCGATTGTATTTAAATCATAGCCTTCATTTCTCGATTGTATTTCATGGGCACTTTTTGAACTATCATGAATATTTTTAAATTTCATGGACACTCGATCTCGATCCCCCTCCATCTCGATCGCTATCCCACCTTGCCAAATCCGGTCCCCCTCGCCACCGAGCACCCCCCGGTCCACCGGCCGCCGCCGCCGACCCCCGCACCCTCGATTCCCCTACTCAACCGCCGCCGCCGACCCCCCGCACCCCTCCCCTACTCAACCGCTGCCGCCGACCCCCCGCACCCCGCGCACCCTCCCCCGCTCCACCGGCATTACTGTTTGATGTAATTTTTTAAAAAATTATTACTGTCTTATAAAAAAATATTACTGTTATGATTTAAACAAGTTTGAACATATTTAAACACAAATAAGTAGAAATAAAAAAAAATACTAATGGCGCACCACGGTGAGGTGCGCCATTAGTATGGATGTACTTATGGCGCACCGAGGGGTGGTGCGCCATTAGTATTGTGCCCGATCCCCCCTTCCCTCTCCCCTTCGCCCAATCCCCCCTTCCCTCTCCCCCTCGCCAGTTCCCTCTCCCTCGATCCACCGCGCCGCTCCTTCCCTCGTCCCTCCCTCCACCGCGCCGCCGCCGCCGCTGCCCCGACCCACTGCGCCCTGCCTCCTCGCCCCCTCCCCACTTGCCTCCTCGCGCTTCCCCTCGCCCTTCCCCTCGCCCTCTCGCCTTCTCCTCTCCCCCAGATCCGCATCGGCAACCCGCGCGCGACGCGCCCGTCGCCGGCCACCTCGCACCACCGTGGCAACCGTCGACCTCATGCCACACTGACGTGCCCAAGCACTCCACCTCCCTCGACTACGTCTCCCCGGACAAGCCGCAGGACTCCGGACGCCCCCGCGACACCTTCCCCGCCACCGGCTTCCTCTTCGGCCCGGCGGACTCCGTCGACAATTCGCTCCGGCGAGCTCTCCCCCGAGCCCGCTTTGCTCACCTGCAGGTGACGGTGAGCTCCTCTGTCGATCCCCTCCCTTTCCCCTTCGGTTCGTCGGGAGTACAGCTTAAGTGATGCTTGGATGTGTAATCTGCTCTAGTGAGTTCCTGTTTGTGATGTGTAATCTTCTCTAGTGACCACTCCATCTGGTGGTGGTCAGCTACTTGTCCAAAGATCCGATGAGTAGGCTGTCATCACTTAATCCGCTCTAGTGACCCGCGATGTGTAATCTGCTCGATGTTGTTGTGCTGCTGCTTAAGTGATGCCGGTGCTTGTTCTTGTAGTTGCACTCTAGTGATGCTGCTCTAGCTCTAACTTCTAAGTCCACTGAATTTTGTCAACTTGTGATGCTGCTGCTACTGTAGATCTTGTGAACTTGTGATCTTCTGAACTTGTGAATTTTGCTTAGAAACATCAATGAATTTGGTGATGGAGTACAACTTTGTATAAAATGAAATGCAAGGTTGCTGATACTATAACCCAGATCACACAGATCAAATTTTTTTCAATTTATGCAACTGTAAGAGTACCAACCAGATTACACAAATCATTTTTGATCTGCAAAGTTGTTGTTGCTGTGATGGAGTAACTCTGTAAGATGGAGTACATGAGTACTGTAGTAGTAACTCTTGATTAATTATGGCATTGTGTGTCATAATTTAAAATTGCCATGTTTATTAGAAGTGTTAACCATCACTTCTGGGTTGTAACCTTAGCTGTGTTTCAATGCTTAAAGACTATTAGCTGCATAGTAATTTCCCTGTCCTAATTGTTGTTTTTCCATGCATAGATGAACATTCTATAATTTCCAAGGATCAATTAGACCAGATTGGGCTCTCCTTTTTATTGTTGTTTTTACCTTTCTGTTGTGAAAAATAAAGCAGGATTTTAGACTAATGTGGGCCTATGGCTACACCAGCATGGTGTTTTGATTCAGAAGTGATGATTTGCTACAACCAGTGCATGCATGCCTTTTTTCTTCTTCATTTTTAGTAAAGTGCTCTGTTCTAGGTCATGGACTTTGTGCCATGGACCAGTGCATGCATGCGGCTGCTGCTGCTGTACTACTTGTCAAGTGATGCTGCTGCTGCTATCTGCGAGTTGCTGCTGCTAGTTGTGATTTTGTCAAGTGATGCTGCTGCTACTTGTGATCTTCTAAAATGATCCCTTTCTCCTGAAACGTTGATTAATTTCCGTTTCGGTTGAGAAATGGGGCACTCCAAGGTCAAGAAAATTAGCAAAGGTCATGCCCAATTTTCTTGACCTAGAAGGTGCCCGATTCTCAACCGAAATAAAAATTAATTTGCTTTAGTGGTTGGATTAGTTTAGTATTTTTTTCACACACTCAGACACCCTTGCTTGCCATGTGTGTGAGAGAGATAGTGAGAGGAGACAAGAAGAAGGGGGTTAGGAAGATGTTGCCTGCTCATCAAAGCTAACCATCTCCCCCTTTTCACCCCTTTTCCTTTGTCTTTTGTGGGTTGCAAGGAAGCTACTGTCTTAGCTAGCTTAGCTTGTGCACAAATCCCAGTGTTACAATCTAGAAAATTAGCCTGGAAAGATGAGGTCCCATGCTGGCTGTACCACTGCATCATGCAACAGTGCCTTCAAGATCCAAGGCAATGTCACAAACATCATAGGCAATTTGACCAAACTCACAACCTTGTATCTTTGCAGCAACCAACTTTCTAGACACACCCCTCAAGAACTAGGTTACCCTGAGAACGTGGACTTGGACCTTAGCAACAACACACTAACAGGTTCTATCCCAAAACACCTAGGCAATATCACAAACATCTCTCAATTGTTCCTTGACAATAACCAACTTTTTGGCGACATTCCTCGAGAATTAGGTTATTTGGTCAACTTAGAGATCTTGTTCCTTGAATATAACCAACTTTTTGACCAAACTTTGTTCCTATTTATAGAGAAACATGGCCAACAATGATGAGGCTGGGGGTTCGGGCGGCAAGAAATTCTGGGAGCTGTCCCAGGAGATGGAGGAACAACCTCACTTGTATGAGGACGCCGCCTTCCCCACCGATCCTGAGACCACTGATGGTACCGCCGAGGATGACCCCACTGATGCCACCACTGATGGTGCCGCCGAGGATGCCACCACTGATGATGGCGGCGCACGCACAGATGGCAGCCAACCGAAGAAGCAACGGAAGGACCGGCGCCCGACCGTGCTCCGCACCCTCAAGGAGGAAGTTACTGAAGTGGACTCCAACGGGAATCCAACGGCGCCCAAACGAATAGTCAAGGGGTACTCGCTTCAGCTCGGGTGCATTCTCCGGAGCACCGTCTCGATCAACACCGAGAACCTCAGGCTTCCTGACCGAGGGAATTTGCGCAACCTCCTCTTCACGAAGCTGCACGAACGATACAAGTTCCCCGCTGAATTTGAAAACACAAGCCTCAAAGGGAATAAAGTGAATAATGCTGCCCTCACGAAGATGAGCACGGCCCTGTCTACTTGGAAAAGCAATGTGAAGAGAATGATCGAGAAAGGTGAGAGTTATGAGAAGATCAAGGAGAAAAATCCTTCGATCACCGAGGATGACTACAATGACTTCAAGATCAATTGCTCGAGCACCGCAAGCTCTGAATCAAGTAAGTGGGGGAAAGAAATGCGGGAGCTGAACTTAGGGGAACACACACTCGGTCCCGACGGTTACAGAGTGGCGGAGCCTATATGGGACAAGGAGGAGGCGAACCGTGCCGAGCAAGGCCTACCGCCCCTCTTCGATAAATACGGTGACAAGCAGACCAGGAACTTTGTCAGGGCCCGGTACAAGAAAGACCCGAAAACAAAGGAGCTTACCACGGATTCGAAGACCAGGGCGCTTGAGCTTGTTCTGGTAAGGAATACACCCCTGCGTAATTAGCTCCATATGGTTGCATTCTAATTAATGAAGCCAAATTTCTAAATGGTTCACATTCCTTCCGCAGGCGACTGAAAGCAGTAGCGCGGGGTCGACTAAGAGCAACCCTTGGGACACCACTCTAAATAGGGTGTTGAATGTAATGAAGAACAAGGATAAGCTCAGTAAGCCGACGTCAGCTGGTCGTGTGGCCGGCAAAGGCTTGTCGACAAAATGGTCGTCATACTATAACACTGGTGGGCGAAAGGAGAAAAAGACCAGCTCGGAAAGCCAGGCGCGCGAGGTTCAAGAACTCAGGGCACAGGTGGCGCGGATTCCGGAGATTGTCCAAGAGCAAGTGCAACAACAACTCGGAGCAACGATCACCGCCATTGTGCCTACCTTGATCCAGGGGATTAGTGCGTGGATTGCGGGCGGCCAACAGGGGCCGCCCCCGATTCCTAGCTTCACGGCCAGCAACTCGCAGAACGCGATGGCGGGGCCATTGGTGTCTCCGGCGGAGGCAGCATTGGTGTCTCCGACGCCGGCACGGGAGCTTAATGCACCTGGGTGTACGTCGGCCGGCACCTCTGCAGCAAGCGGCCCCTCCGTCAACTGCACGCCCGCCGTTGGTGGTGCCTCGACATTAGCCGAGCTCGACGCCATCATCACGGTAACTAATTAAGCCTCTCTCGGCCGAGGACTTCATCTCCTTGCCTTTGACTGGGCATCCCTGACGCCCTACATGTTTTCGCAGGGCGCCGCCGACGTTCCATGCACTCTCCTGCACTTCGTGAACAACGAGTTGGTCGATGTCGCCAAGGGCAAAATCGTTCAACCGGGCAACCCCTTGTTCCACGGTACCCAGATGCCACCCAACTTGTTTAGGGTTCAACTGGTTCGGGTGCTACCAGGCTGCGACGAGTTGTTACCTCCGATTCGACCCGTCGGGGCCGACGATGATGACGTGATGATCCTCAGCGCCTGCCTGAGCTGGCCCCTGCTTTGGCCGAAGAGCCAGATTCGTTTGGGGGCGGGGGACACCACCCCAAAGACAACACCGCCAGTCGTGCCGGCGCCAAGTCGGCCCCATGGCAAGACCACCGCAACGGTGCCGGACATCCCTATGCCAATGGATCCAAACGTGCATATGGCACAGGATCAGAACGACGACGACGACGATACATTTGCCAACGTCGATCAGTACTTTGCCGATCATGGGTACGGTGGCGACTTCGTGGGGCCTCCTTCTCAAGAACCCAACCCAACAAAAGACGTGCGCGATCTAGCTGGTACCACGGAGAAGCCAAGTTGCAACAGGCGTCGTCTGCAGTTAAGCTCTTAGGAGACGCCTCCAGCTGCCGACTTCACCGAGCCTCAGATAGGCGAGGTGCGAAATATGATCAGCCCCAACACACTCAAGAAGGCGGTCTCTGAGCAGAACTCGGTCCCATTACAGGAGAAGAAGAAGGCACGCAAAAGAAAGACTAACAAGGTTGCGGGCCAGCTGTTGGATTTCGTAGTAATTTCAAAAATTTTCCTACGCACACGCAAGATCATGTGATGCATAGCAACGAGGGGGAGAGTGTTGTCTACGTACCCAACGCAGACCGATTGCGGAAGCGATGACACGACGTAGAGGAAGTAGTCGTACGTCTTCACGATCCAACCGATCCAGCACCGAAACTACGGCACCTCCGAGTTCGAGCACACGTTCAGCTCGATGACGATCCCTGGACTCTGATCCAGCAAAGTGTCGGGGAAGAGTTCTGTCAGCACGACGGCGTGGTGACGATCTTGATGTACTACAGCAGCAGGGCTTCGCCTAAACTCCGCTACAGTATTATCGAGGAATATGGTGGCAGGGGGCACCGCACACGGCTAAGGAATAGATCACGTGGATCAACTTGTGTGTCTAGAGGTGCCCCCTGCCTCCGTATATAAAGGAGTAGAGGGGGGGAGGCTGGCCGGCCAAGCTTGGTGCGCCAGCAGAGTTCTACTCCCTCTGGGAGTAGGATTCGCCCCCCCAATCCTAGTTGGAATAGGATTCGCGGAGGGGGAAAAGAGGAGGAGAGGGCCGGCCACCTCTCCTAGTCCTAATAGGACTAGGGGAAGGGGGGAGGCGCGCAGCCCATCTAGGGCAGCCCCTTTCTCTTTTCCACTAAGGCCCACTATGGCCCATATAGCTCCCGGAGGGTTCCGGTAACCCTCCCGGTACTCCGGTAAAATCCCGATTTCACCCGGAACACTTCCGATATCCAAATATAGGCTTCCAATATATCAATCTTTACGTCTCGACCATTTTGAGACTCCTCGTCATGTCCGTGATCACATCCGGGACTCCGAACAACCTTCGGTACATCAAAATGTCTAAACTCATAATATAACTATCATCGTAACCTTAAGCGTGCGGACACTACGGGTTCAAGAACAATGTAGACATGACCGAGACACGTCTCCGGTCAATAACCAATAGCGGGACCTAGATGCCCATATTGGCTCCTACATATTCTACGAAGATCTTTATCGGTCAGACCGCATAACAACATACGTTGTTCCCTTTGTCATCGGTATGTTACTTGCCCGAGATTCGATCGTCGGTATCCAATACCTAGTTCAATCTCGTTACCGGCAAGTCTCTTTACTCGTTCCGTAATACATCATCTCGCAACTAACATATTAGTTGTAATGCTTTCAAGGCTTAGGTGATGTGTATTACCGAGAGGGCCCAGAGATACTTCTCCGACAATCGGAGTGACAAATCCTAATCTCGAAATACGCCAACCCAACATCTACCTTTGGAGACACCTGTAATGCTCCTTTATAATCACCCAGTTACGTTGTGACGTTTGGTAGCACCCAAAGTGTTCCTCCGGTAAACGGGAGATGCATAATCTCATAGTCATAGGAACATGTATAAGTCATGAAGAAAGAAATAGCAACATACTAAACGATCGGGTGCTAAGCTAATGGAATGGGTCATGTTAATCAGATCATTCAACTAATGATGTGACCTCGTTAATCAAATAACAACTCATTGTTCATGGTCAGGAAACATAACCATCTTTGATTAACGAGCTAGTCAAGTAGAGGCACACTAGTGACACTTTGTTTGTCTATGTATTCACACATGTATTATGTTTCCGGTTAATACAATTCTAGCATGAATAATAAACATTTATCATGATTATAAGGAAATAAATAATAACTTTATTATTGCCTCTAGGGCATATTTCCTTCAGTCTCCCACTTGCACTAGAGTCAATAATCTAGATTACACTGTAATGAATCTAACACCCATGGAGCCTTGGTGCTGATCATGTTTTGCTCCTGGAAGAGGCTTAGTCAACGGGTCTGCAACATTCAGATCCGTATGTATCTTGCAAATCTCTATGTCTCCCACCTGGACTAGATCCCGGATGGATTTGAAGCGTCTCTTGATGTGTTTGGTCCTTTTGTGAAATCTGGATTCCTTTGCCAAGGCAATTGCACCAGTATTGTCACAAAAGATTTTCATTGGACCCGATGCATTAGGTATAACACCTAGATCGGATATGAACTCCTTCATCCAGACTCCTTCGTTCGCTGCTTCCGAAGCAGCTATGTACTCCGCTTCACATGTAGATCCCGCTACGACGCTTTGTTTAGAACTGCACCAACTGACAGCTCCACCGTTTAATGTAAACACGTATCCGGTTTGCGATTTAGAATCGTCCGGATCAGTGTCAAAGCTTGCATCAACGTAACCTTTTACGGTGAGCTCTTTGTCACCTCCATATACGAGAAACATATCCTTAGTCCTTTTCAGGTATTTCAGGATGTTCTTGACCGCTGTCCAGTGATCCACTCCTGGATTACTTTGGTACCTCCCTGCTAAACTTATAGCAAGGCACACATCAGGTCTGGTACACAGCATTGCATACATGATAGATCCTATGGCTGATGCATAGGGAACATCTTTCATATTCTCTCTACCTTCTGCAGTGGTCGGGCATTGAGTCTTACTCAACTTCACACCTTGTAACACAGGCAAGAACCCTTTATTTGCTTGATCCATTTTGAACTTCTTCAAAATTTTGTCAAGGTATGTGCTTTGTGAAAGTCCAATTAAGCGTCTTGATCTATCTCTATAGATCTTAATGCCTAATATGTAAGCAGCTTCACTGAGGTCTTTCATTGAAAAACTTTTATTCAAGTATCCCTTTATGCTATCCAGAAATTCTATATCATTTCCAATCAGCAATATGTCATCCACATATAATATCAAAAATGCTACAGAGCTCCCACTCACTTTCTTGTAAATACAGGCTTCTCCGAAAGTCTGTATAAAACCAAATGCTTTGATCACACTATCAAAACGTTTATTCCAACTCCGAGAGGCTTGCACCAGTCCATAAATGGATCGCTGGAGCTTGCACACTTTGTTAGCTCCCTTTGGATCGACAAAACCTTCCGGTTGCATCATATACAACTCTTCTTCCAGAAATCCATTCAGGAATGCAGTTTTGACATCCATCTGCCAAATTTCATAATCATAAAATGCGGCAATCGCTAACATGATTCGGACGGACTTAAGCGTCGCTACGGGTGAGAAGGTCTCATCGTAGTCAATCCCTTGAACTTGCCGAAAACCTTTTGCGACAAGTCGAGCTTTGTAGACAGTAACATTACCACCAGCGTCAGTCTTCTTCTTAAAGATCCATTTATTTTCAATTGCTTGCCGATCATCGGGCAAGTCAACCAAAGTCCATACTTTGTTCTCATACATGGATCCCATCTCAGATTTCATGGCTTCAAGCCACTTTGCGGAATCTGGGCTCACCATCGCTTCTTCATAGTTTGTAGGTTCATTATGATCTAGTAGCATGACTTGCAGAACAGGATTACCGTACCACTCTGGTGCGGATCTTACTCTGGTTGATCTACGAGGTTCAGTAGTATCTTGATCTGAAGTTTCATGATCATTATCATTGGCTTCCTCACGAACTGGTGTAGGTGTCACTGAAACAGTTTTCTGTGATGTACTACTTTCCAGTAAGGGAGTAGGTACAGTTACCTCATCAAGTTCTACTTTCCTCCCACACACTTCTTTCGAGAGAAACTCCTTCTCTAGAAAGGATCCATTCTTAGCAACGAATGTCTTGCCTTCGGATCTGTGATAGAAGGTGTACCCAACAGTCTCCTTTGGGTATCCTATGAAGACACATTTCTCCGATTTAGGTTCGAGCTTATCAGGTTGAAGCTTTTTCACATAAGCATCGCAGCCCCAAACTTTAAGAAACGACAACTTTGGTTTCTGGCCAAACCATAGTTCATAAGGCGTCGTCTCAACGGATTTTGATGGTGCCCTATTTAACGTGAATGCAGCCGTCTCTAGAGCATAACCCCAAAATGATAGCGGTAAATCAGTAAGAGACATCATAGATCGCACCATATCTAGTAAAGTACGATTACGACGTTCGAACACACCATTACGCTGTGGTGTTCCGGGTGGCGTGAGTTGCGAAACTATTCCACAGTTTTTCAAATGTACACCAAACTCGTAACTCAAATATTCTCTTCCACGATCAGATCGTAGAAACTTTATTTTCTTGTTACGATGATTTTCAACTTGACTCTGAAATCCTTTGAACTTTTCAAATGTTTCAGATTTATGTTTCATTAAGTAGATATACCCTTATCTGCTTAAATCATCTGTGAAGGTGAGAAAATAACGATATCCGCCACGAGCCTCAATATTCATCGGACCACATACATCGGTATGTATGATTTCCAACAAATCTGTTGCTCTCTCCATAGTACCGGAGAACGGTGTTTTAATCATCTTGCCCATGAGGCACGGTTTGCAAGTACCAAGTGATTCATAATCAAGTGGTTCCAAAAGTCCATCAGTATGGAGTTTCTTCATGCGCTTTATACCGATATGACCCAAACGAGAGTGCCACAAATAAGTTGCACTTTCATTATCAACTCTGCATCTTTTGGCTTCAACATTATGAATATGTGTATTACTACTATCGAGATTCAATAAGAATAGACCACTCTTCAAGGGTGCATGACCATAAAAGATATTACTCATATAAATAGAACAACCATTATTCTCTGATTTAAATGAATAACCGTCTCGCATTAAACAAGATCCAGATATAATGTTCATGCTCAACGCTGGCACCAAATAACAATTATTTAGGTCTAATATTAATCCCGAAGGTAGATGTAGAGGTAGCGTGCCGACAGCGATCACATCGACTTTGGAACCGTTTCCCATGCGCATCGTCATCTCGTCCTTTGCCAGTGCCCGCTTATTCCGTAGTCCTTGTTTCGAGTTGCAAATATTAGCAACAGAACCAGTATCAAATACCCAGGTGCTACTGCGAGCTCTAGTAAGGTACACATCAATAACATGTATATCACATATACCTTTGTTCACCTTGCCATCCTTCTTATCCGCCAAATACTTGGGGCAGTTCCGCTTCCAGTGACCAGTCTGCTTGCAGTAGAAGCACTCAGTTTCAGGCTTAGGTCCAGACTTGGGTTTCTTCTCTTGAGTAGCAACTTGCTTGCCGTTCTTTTTGAAGTTCCCCTTCTTCTTCCCTTTGCCCTTTTTCTTGAAACTAGTGGTCTTGTTAACCATCAACACTTGATGCTCCTTCTTGATTTCTACCTCCGCAGCTTTCAGCATTGCGAAGAGCTCAGGAATAGTCTTATTCATCCCTTGCATATTATAGTTCATCACGAAGCTCTTGTAGCTCGGTGGCAGTGATTGGAGAATTCTGTCAATGACGCAATCATCCGGAAGATTAACTCCCAATTGAATCAAGTGATTATTATACCCAGAGATTTTGAGTATATGCTCACTAACAGAACTGTTCTCCTCCATCTTGCAGCTATAGAACTTATTGGAGACTTCATATCTCTCAATTCGGGCATTTGCTTGAAATATTAACTTCAACTCCTGGAACATCTCATATGCTCCATGACGTTCAAAACGTCGTTGAAGTCCCGATTCTAAGCCGTAAAGCATGGCACACTGAACTATCGAGTAGTCATCAGCTTTGCTCTGCCAGACGTTCATAACATCTGGTGTTGCTCCAGCAGCAGGCCTGGCACCCAGCGGTGCTTCCAGGACGTAATTCTTCTGTGCAGCAATGAGGATAATCCTCAAGTTACGGACCCAGTTCGTGTAATTGCTACCATCATCTTTCAACTTTTCTTTCTCAAGGAACGCATTAAAATTCAACGGAACAACAGCACGAGCCATCTATCTACAATCAACATAAACAAGCAAGATACTATCAGGGACTAAGTTCATGATAAATTTAAGTTCAATTAATCATATTACTTAAGAACTCCCACTTAGATGGACATCCCTCTAATCTTCTAAGTGATCACGTGATCCAAATCAACTAAACCATAACCGATCATCACGTGAGATGGAGTAGTTTTCAATGGTGAACATCGTTTATGTTGATCATATCTACTATATGATTCACGCTTGACCTTTCGGTCTCCGTGTTCCGAGGCCATATCTGCATATGCTAGGCTCGTCAAGTTTAACCTGAGTATTCTGCGTGTGCAAAACTGGCTTGCACCCGTTGTAGATGGACGTAGAGCTTATCACACCCGATCATCACGTGGTGTCTGGGCATGACGAACTTTGGCAACGGTGCATACTCAGGGAGAACACTTCTTGATAATTTAGTGAGAGATCATCTTATAATGCTACCGTCAATCAAAGCAAGATAAGATGCATAAAAAGATAAACATCACATGCAATCAATATAAGTGATATGATATGGCCATCATCATCTTGTGCTTGTGATCTCCATCTTCGAAGCACCGTCATGATCACCATCGTCACCGGCGCGACACCTTGATCTCCATCGTAGCATCGTTGTCATCTCGCCAATCTTATGCTTCCACGACTATCACTACCGTTTAGTAATAAAGTAAAGCATTACATCGCGATTGCATTGCATACAATAAAGCGACAACCATATGGCTCCTGCCAGTTGCCGATAACTCGGTTACAAAACATGATCATCTCATACAATAGAATTCAGCATCATGCCTTGACCATATCACATCACAACATGCCCTGCAAAAACAAGTTAGACGTCCTCTATTTTGTTGTTGCATGTTTTACGTGGCTGCTACGGGCTTAAGTAAGAACCAATCTCACCTACGCATCAAAACCACAACGATAGTTTGTCAAATAGACTCCGTTTTAACCTTCGCAAGGACCGGGCGTAGCCATACTTGGTTCAACTAAAGTTGGAGAGACAGTCACCCGCAAGCCATCTATGTGCAAAGCACGTCGAGGGAACCGGTCTCGCGTAAGCATACGCGTAAGGTTGGTCCGGGTCGTCTCGTCCAACAATACCGCCGAACCAAAGTATGACATGCTGGTAGGCAGTATGACTTGTATCGTCCACAACTCACTTGTGTTCTACTCGTGCATATAACATCAACATAAATAACCTAGGCTCGGATGCCACTGTTGGATTTCGCAGTAATTTCAAAAAATTTCCTACGCACACGCAAGATCATGTGATGCATAGCAACGAGGGGGAGAGTGTTGTCTACGTACCCAACACAGACCGACTGCGGAAGCGATGACACGAGGTAGAGGAAGTAGTCGTACGTCTTCACGATCCAACCGATCAAGCACCGAAACTACGGCACCTCCGAGTTCGAGCACACGTTCAGCTCAATGACGATCCCCGGACTCCGATCCAGCAAAGTGTCGGGGAAGAGTTCCGTCAGCACGATGGCGTGGTGACGATCTTGATGTACTACAGCAACAGGGCTTCGCCTAAACTCCGCTACAGTATTATCGAGGAATATGGTGGCAGGGGGCACCGCACACGGCTAAGGAATAGATCACGTGGATCAACTTGTGTGTCTAGAGGTGCCCCCTGCCTTCGTATATAAAGGAGTAGAGGGGGCGAGGCTGGCCGGCCAAGCTTGGTGCGCCAGGAGAGTCCTACTCCCTCTGGGAGTAGGATCCCCCCCCCCCCAATCCTAGTTGGAATAGGATTCGCGGAGGGGGAAAAGAGGAGGAGAGGGCCGGCCACCTCTCCTAGTCCTAATAGGACTAGGGGAAGGGGGGGAGGTGCGCAGCCCATCTAGGGCAGCCCCTTTCTCTTTTCCACTAAGGCCCACTATGGCCCATATAGCTCCCGGGGGGTTCCGGTAACCCTCCCGGTACTCCGGTAAAATCCCGATTTCACCCGGAACACTTCCGATATCCAAATATAGGCTTCCAATATATCAATCTTTACGTCTCGACCATTTCGAGACTCCTGGTCATGTCCGTGATCACATCCGGGACTCCGAACAACCTTCGGTACATCAAAATGTATAAACTCATAATATAACTATCATCGTAACCTTAAGCGTGCGGACCCTACGGGTTCGAGAACAATGTAGACATGACCGAGACACGTCTCCGGTCAATAACCAATAGCGGGACCTAGATGCCCATATTGGCTCCTACATATTCTACGAAGATCTTTATCGGTCAGACCGCATAACAACATACGTTGTTCCCTTTGTCATCGGTATGTTACTTGCCC